>NC_080380.1:85598270-85706352 GCF_014773155.1 Arachis stenosperma
CAAACTTAGAGTTTGACTGTAGGAGCTCTGTTTGACTCTGTACTGAGAGAAGCTCTGCATGCTTACTCTCCCTTGTTACAGAAGAATAGTCGTGTGCCTTAAACACAAGGTAGTCCCCATTCAATTGAAGGACTAATTCTCCTCTGTTAACGTCTATCACAGCTCCTGCTGTGGCTAGGAAAGGTCTTCCAAGGATGATGCATTCATCCTCCTCCTTCCTAGTGTCTAAGATTATGAAATCAGCAGGGATGTAAAGGTCTTCGACCTTTACCAACACGTCCTCTACCAATCCATAAGCTTGTCTTACTGACTTGTCTGTCATTTGTAATGAGAATAAGGCAGGCTGTACCTCAATGATCCCCAACTTCTCTATTACAGAGAGTGGCATAAGATTTATGCTTGACCCCAGGTCACACAGAGCCTTTTCAAGGTCATGGTGCCTATGGTACAGGGTATTAAGAATTTGCCAGGATCTTGTCTCTTTTGAGGTAAGGTTTGCTGAACCCATGTATCAAGTTCACTAATGAGCAAGGGAGGTTCACCTTCCCAAGTCTCATTACCAAACAATTTGGCATTCAGCTTCATGATAGCTCCTAGATATTGAGCAACTTGCTCTCCAGTTACATCTTCATCCTCTTTAGAGGAAGAATAGTCTTCAGAGCTCATGAATGGCAGAAGGAGGTTTAATGGAATCTCTATGGTCTCTATATGAGCCTCAGATTCCTTTGGGTCCTCAATAGGGAACTCCTTCTTGGTTGAGAGATGTCCCATAAGGTCTTCCTCATTGGGATTCACCTCCTCTTCCTCCTTGCATTCGGCCATGTTGATTATATCATGCCTTGCACTCTCTTTTTGGATTCTCTTCAGTATTGCTTGGGAGAGATAGGAGAAGTTTTAGTGATTTTTTTACTCAGCTGGCCCACTTGTGCCTCCAGATTTCTGATGGAGGACCTTGTTTCATTCGTGAAACTTAAAGTGGCCTTAGACAGATAAGAGACTAAATTTGCTAAGTTAGAGGTATTCTGTTTTAATTCTCTGTCTGTTGCTGAGAAGATAATGGATAAGGCGTGATATTATTGAGCCTATTTCTTCCACCATTATTAAAGCCTTGTTGAGGCTTTTGTTGATCCTTCATGAGAAATTTGGATGATTATCCATGATGAATTATAGGTGTTTCCATAAGGTTCACCCATGTAATTTACCTCTGCTATTGCAGGGGTTCTTCAAAAGATGCCTCTTTAGTATTGTTGGATGCATTTTGCCATCCATTCAGACTTTGAGAAATCATGTTGACTTGTTGAGTCAACACTTTGTTCTGAGCCAATATGGCATTCAGAGCATCAATTTCAAGAACTCTCTTCCTTTGAGGCGTCCCATTGTTCATGGAATTCCTCTCAGAAGTGTACATGAACTGGTTATTTGCAACCATGTCAATAAGTTCTTGAGCTTCTGCAGGCATTTTCTTTAGGTGAATGGATTCACTTGCAGAATGGTCCAATGACATCTTAGAGAACTCAGATAGACCATAATAGAATATATCTATCATGGTCCATTCTGAAAACATGTTAGAAGGACATCTTTTGGTCATCTGCTTGTATCTTTCCCAAGCTTTATAGAGGGATTCACCATCTTTTTGTTTGAAGGTTTGAACATCCACTCTAAGCTTGCTCAGCTTTTGAGGAGGAAAGAACTTAGCCAAGAAGGCCATGACCAGCTTATCCCAGGAGTCCAGGCTATCTTTAGGTTGAGAGTCCAACCATGTTCTAGCTTTGTCTCTTACAGCAAAAGGGAAAAGCATGTGCCTGTAGGCTTCAGGATCTACTCCATTAGTCTTAACGTCTCACAGATCTACAAGAACTCAGTTAAGAACTGGTAAGGATCTTCTTATAGAAGTCCATGAAACTTGCAGTTCTGTTGCATTAGAGCAACTAATTGAGGTTTCAGCTCAAAATTGTTTGCTCCTATGGTAGGAATTGAGATGCTTCTTCCATCAAACTTGGACGTAGGTGTGGTATAATCACCAAGCATCCTTCTTGCATTATTGTTGTTAGGTTCGGCTGCCATCTCCTTTTCTTGTTCAAAAATTTTAGCAAGGTTGTCTCTGGATTGTTGTAATTTAGCTTCTCTTAGTTTTCTCTCTTCAGAGTCCTTTCAGTTCTGGATCAGTTTCAACAAGAATGCCTTTTTTCTTGTTCCTGCTCATATGAAAGAGAAGAGAACAGAAAAGAAGAGGAATTCTCTATGTCACAGTAAAGAGGTTCTTTGTTGTTAGTAGAAGAAGGGGAATAAAGAAAGGAGAATCCAAACAGAAGGGTGAGGATAGGGGTAGTGACTTGATGAAAGGTGAAGAGAAGTATTAGTAAATGAATAAATAAATAGGAAAAGATGAGAGAGGGAGAAATTTTTGAAATTAATTTTGAAAAGCAGTTAATGATTTTCGAAAATTAAGATAAAAAATAAAATTAAAATTAAAATTTAAAACAATTAATTAAAAAGAATTTTTGAAAAAAAGAGGGAGGTATTTTCGAAAATTAGAGAGAGAAAAGTTGTTAGGTGGTTTTGAAAAAGATAAGAAACAAACAAAAAGTCAAATAGTTAGTTGAAAAAGATTTGAAAATCAAATTTGAAAAGATAAGAAGATAAGAAGATAAGAAGTTAGAAAAGATATTTTAAAATCAAATTTTTGAAAAAAAAGATATGATATAAAGATAAGATAAAAAGATATGATTAAAAAGATATGGTTAGAAAATATTTAATTTTAAAAATAAAATTAATTACTTAACTAACAAGAAACTAAAAGATAAGATTCTAGAATTTAAAGATTGAACCTTTCTTAACAAGAAAGTAACAAACTTCAAATTTTTTGAATCAATCATATTAATTGTTAGCATAATTTTCGAAAATAAAGATAAAACTAAGAAAAAGATTTTTGAAAAATATTTTAAAGAATTTTTGAAAATTAAAAAGAAAAATGAAAAGGATTTAATTTTGAAAAAGTTTTAAAAAGATAAGATTTTTAAAATTTGAAAATTTACTTGACTTACGAGAAACACTAATTTTAAAATTTTTTGACTAAGTCAACCCAAATTTTCGAAATATGAGAAAAAAAAGAAAAGATATTGTTTATTTTTGAATTTTTAATTATGAGAGAGAAAAACATAAAAATGACTCACAACATGAAAATTATGAATCAAAAACACATGATGCATGCAAGAACACTATGAATGTCAAGATGAACACCAAGAACACTTTGAAGATCATGATGAACATCAAGAACATTTTTTTGAAAAAATTTTTATGCAAAGAAAATATGCAAGACACCAAACTTAGAAATCTTTAATGCTTAGACAATATGAATGCAAAAATGCACATGAAAAACAATAAAAGACAAAAACAAGAAAACATCAAGATCAAACAAAAAGACTTACCAAGAACAACTTGAAGATCATGAAGAATACTATGAATGCATGAATTTTCGAAAAATAATGCATAAATTTTAAAAAACATGCAATTAACACCAACTTAAAAATTGACTCAAGACTCAAACAAGAAACACAAATATTTTGATTTTTTATGATTTATGATTTTTTTGTATTTTCTTAATAGATTTTTCGAAAACATATTGGAAAAATAAAATAAGAAATTCAAAATTTTTAATAAGAATTCCAGGAATCTTTCAATGTTAGTCTAAAGCTCTAATCCAAGGGTTGGGCATGGCTTAATAGCCAGCCAGCTTTAGAAGATATAATCAGGCATGCAACAGCTGATATTTCATCCAACTCCATATACAAACCCGTTATGTTGACAAGTGGAAGCCTCAATCCAAAAGGATTTGGATATGGCTTTATAGCCAGTCAGGCTTCAACATGTTACTACGAAACTCTAGAATTCATTCTTAAAAATTTTGGAATAATTTTTGAAAACAAAGGAAAATTTTGAAAAATATTTTTGAAAACTTTTTGAAAGAAAATAGAAAGAAAATTACCTAATCTGAGCAACAAGATGAACCGTCAGTTGTCAAAACTCGAATAATCCCCGCAACGGCGCCAAAAACTTGGTGCACGAAATTGTGATCATCAACAATGGCGCCAATAAACTTGGTAGTGCTCTCAAACGTGAATCACACTTAGTCATAACTCCACACAACTAACCAGCAAGTGTACTGCGTCGTCCAAGTAATACCTTACGTGAGTAAGTGTCAATCCCACAGAGATTGTTGGTATGAAGCAAGCTATGGTCATCTTGTAAATCTCAGTTAGGCGGATAATAAATGTTATGGAGTTTTTGAATAATAAATAAAGCAGAAAATAAAGATAGAGTTACTCATGTAATTCAATGGTGGGAATTTCGGATAAGTATGGAGATTCTTGTCCCTGTTGGATCTCTGCTTTTCTACTGCCTTCCTTCAATCCTTCTTATTCCTTTCCATGGCAAGCTGTATGTAGGGCATCACCGTTGTCAATGGCTATATCCCATCCTCTCAGTGAAAAAGGTCCAAATGCTCTGTCACAGCACGGCTAATCATCTGTCGGTTCTCGATCATGTTGGAATAGAATTCCTTGATTCTTTTGCGTTTTGTCATCACGCCCAACAATCGCGAGTTTGAAGATCGTCACATTCAATCCCGGAATCCTACTCGAAATACCACAGATAAGGTTAAACTTTCCGGATTCCCATGAATGCCACCATCGATTCTAGCTTATACCACGAAGATTCTGATTAAGAAATCCAAGAGATATGCGCCCGGCCTAAAGTAGAACGGAAGTGGTTGTCAGTCACGCGTTCATAGGTGAGAATGATGATGAGTGTCACGGATCATCACATTCGTCATGTTGAAGTGCAACAAATATCTTAGAATAAGAACAAGCAGAATTGAATAGAAAATAGTAGTAATTACATTAAAACTTGAGGTACAGCAGAGCTCTACACCCTTAATCTATGGTGTGTAGAAACTCCACCGTTAAAAATATATAAGTGATGAAGATCAGGCATGGCCAAATGGCCAGCCCCCCAAAACGTGATCAATAGTCTCCTAAGATGAATAATGGAATAAAACCGAGACCAAAGATGAAATACAATAGTAAAAGTTCTATTTATACTAAACTAGTTACTAGGTTTACAGAAATAAGTAATTGATGCAGAAATCCACTTCCGGGGCCCACTTGGTGTGTGCTTGGGCTGAGCTTGATCTTTACACAAGTTGAGGCTTATCTTGGAGTTGAACGCCAAGTTGTAACGTGTTTTTGGTGTTCAACTCTGGGTCGTGACGTGTTTCTGGCGTTTGACTCCAGAATGCAGCATAGAACTGGCGTTAAACGCCAGTTTACATCATCTAATCACGAATAAAGTATGGACTATTATATATTGCTGGAAAGCTCTAGATGTCTACTGTCCAACACCGTTGAGAGCGCGCCATTTGGAGTTCCGTAGCTCCAGAAAATCCATTTCGAGTGCAGGGAGGTCAGATTCCAACAGCATTAGCAGTCCTTTGTCAGCCTCCTTATCAGAGTTTTGCTCAGGTCCCTCAATTTCAGCCAGAAGTTCCTAAATCACAGAAAAAACACACAAACTGATAGTAAAGTCCAAAATATGAATTAGCATAAAACTAATGAAAACATCCCTAAAAGTAGCTAGATTATACTAAAAACTATCTAAAAACAATGCCAAAAAGCGTATAAATTTTCCGCTCATCAATTATTGAGCTCTTTTTTTGGATGTTTTATGTGAACGTTGCTATGTTGAAGTTTAAACTTTAGAATTCCTGTACAACATGAATGCCGTAAACATGGATAACTTAAATCACATAAAATTCGAGTACAAACATTTCCTTATTGAAAATATAACAAAGTGAACAATAAAGTAAACCACACAATCACATGAACTACAGAAAAACAACCTCAACAAACACAAACAACGTAGCGACTATAAACTACACGTCGTGCGTGGAAATGTTCGATTAGTAGACTTCTTGCGCATGGCAGAATTAGGACAAAGCTGTGTCCCGTACCATTCCGGCCAAAGCTTCTCATCTCGGGAGAAACTCCGCCTCATATACTTTGAACACAGCTTGCTGCATGTATACCAAATGGACAAATGGACTCCATTTGACACTCACGCGGCACAGGATGCTAGTGCATGACGACATGAAAAATTTAGTGACTGGAGAAGGCCACAGTCACACGTGCCTGCCTCAAGCAAACACAGAACAAACCTTGGGACTAACTCGAAAGGCTCTAATTCCTCAACCAGGACTGAAGCCTGTCTGTTGCAATGAGCGATGCGCATCTGGGAGATTTCTCTCTTTTCTTCTTGATACCATTTATTAACCGTTGGGAAAATTGATTATCTGCCACTAGTTAGGCATGTGCCTCCCATCCCATCCTGACGAACAACTGATGTAGCCTCTCGTAGGTGCATCGCACGATGGCTGAAATTGGTAATAGCGTGTACCCTTAAGCATAGCATCATGCACTCGGAAAGGTTCGTCATCATCTATTCGAACCGGCGACCGGTTATAGTGTTGTAACCAGATCTCTTTGTTGAACCTACTAGCCACTCCGCCATATCCTGCGGCAAACCCGTCAATGCATTCATGTACCACTCGTACCTAAACTTGCTTGGACTGTAAGCAGCATTATGAGATACCGCTTCCCTTGGTAGACTTAAAACAAGACATAAAGTTTGCCCCCATGTGCTAGACACAATAAGCATGAAACACTCTAGGAGGCTGCCACTCACTATCTTCAGCTCTCAGTGCAGCTTTGATCGCCTAGGATCTGTCAGAAATAATCAAAAGGCTTAGGGTCACGTGTCGCCTCATATTGGTAAGGAAGAAAGACTAGGACTCCGTGGTCTCAGAATCAATAATTGCAAAAGCTACAAGAAGGATATGCTATTACCATCTTGTGCCACAACAATATACAACTCACTACCATATTTGTCATACGGATACGTGCCATCGACGGAGATGAACGATTTGCAATGCTTGAAAGCCTCCACACAGGATGGAAAGGCCCAAAATATCTTATCAAACATACTGCACTCACGCACTATAAAGTGCCCATCATAGTACGGTATAGCCCTGATTTCACATATCGTTCCAGGACAGCAACTCTGCAGTGCTTGCAGTAACCTCGACACTTTATTGTATGACTCCTCCCGATCACCGTATATCTAGACAATTACCTTTTGCTTTGCCATCTAGACCTTTCTTTACGAGGGTTTGTCGTGATAACTGCACTTTTTCGGACAGAGATACTCACGAATGGCGAGGATTGTATCAATGAGAGGATGACATGTCATATTAGACTACTGTCCAATTGTCGGTGGTCTTGAGATATGGTGGGTGCTAAACTTGTGTGCGCTCCTCCAACCCTACGCACCTCCCTAAAGAAATAAAACAATCGTGGTTGACATGTACAACAAGCATAACAATGATAAACGAGAATATATAACACAGTTAACTTGAACTTATCAATATCTGAGATTCTGTCGGAGAGCAACACAGAGATGCCAAGGGCAGCCTGCTTCAGATTGTCGGCAATGCACATGGTACTTTATTCAATCCGACTCCACGATTCGGTACTCAACACTTCTGTGAATGTTGTAATTCTTCACATCCTGCATTACTATATCTTTGCTTTTGAATCTGTGGCCAATCCGAAACTCCACACCACCGTCTAAGTTGTAAAAGCTTTCACCCGTGCTGAAAAATAGATTTTTCTCTTGCATCGCGTCGAGATCCAATGTGTGATAATGACTGGGTATAGATGACAAGGCCAAAATTGAGTGCGGAGCAGATAGAAGATACCAACGTAATGCCTCGATCAAGGTCTCTAGTGCAAACTCCTCCTTATCATCATCTTCAAAAGAACTGCTCTCGTTGCTATCCGCAACATACTCCTTGTCGGAGTCCTCACAGTCAACGTCCATGTCTTCCATTGGACTAGTAGCGCGTATCGGTTTGGGTGCGGGAGGTAGGTCATTTTGCACAAAGTTCGACTGGCTAGATCCACCGCCACCGACATCACCAACCTCCGCAGAAAGCTCCATCACTTGTTTCGCCATGATTCTCCCACGGATGTCAAACATCAAGCGCACATGCTCGTTGTTATGGAGCCAAAACAGGAAAAATCGAAAAACTCCGTTACCCATCGGTGCTAACAACCTATACCCACTCTTCCGATTTCTTTTCTCCCGCTAGCACCAATGCTACTCAATATCAGACTCTTCAGCTCGAACAATGAACTTACTCGGCAGGTACACAACAAAATGGGTTTCTCACTCAAAAATCACCCAGTATCATTATTTCTCATATGACAATTGGGATACGCTTACAACCAAATATTCACTATTACTAGACATTTTGGTTATTTTTCGAAAGAAAAAGAGTAGAAAAAAAGAAGTGAAATTTTGTGGAGGATACAAAGGGTTGCACATCCTTACCATGATTAAAAATTTATCGTTACGTATTTCGTTTACATTATAAATGTCATAAATATTACATGTCTTATTTACCGCATAAACAAAATAAAAATAAAATATATTTTAATAAAAATATTATAAATCACGTATTTCAAAAGTAAAATATTATTTCATTTATTTAAAAAAAAGTCGTATTTTAGTCCCATAAATATCCTTTTAAACTTTCTTTCCTTTTTTTATAACATTAACAGGGAATAAGGAAAGAACTCTTTCACTGCAAATAACTCTCTCTCCCTCTCCCTCTCTCTCTCTCTCTCCTCTCTCTCTCGCTCGGTCGCTTCGTAACGCATTATCATCGTTTTCATGGAGGAAGAAGAATGCGAGGTTTCTTCGGTACTCAACCACCTCATCTTAGCCGCCACCGAAATCTCAGAGATCGACGGCTTCAAGCACGTCATCAAGAGACAGTGCTTCGACCTCAGCCGTAGGATTAGGTTTCTCGCTCCTCTCTTTCAGGAACTTCTCGACGTTACAGACGCGTCCCAAACGACGCCGTTTCGGCGCTCCTCTCTCTTAAGAAAGCTCTTGCCTCAGCCAAGGAACTCCTCCACTTTTGTTGCCGAGCAAGCCAGGTTTCATGGTTCGTGCATGTTTCGTTTTCTGATTCCAGAATCGATGCCGTTTCTTCATTCGTTTCTTGACTTATTTGGATGATTTTTTTTATTTTCTTAATAAAAAACGAATCAATTGTTTTGTTTTTGTTTTTTATTTCGTTTTTGGCAAAATATAGATCAAATTTTATTGATGAGTGAAATAATATCACAAATAGGTCTAATAAGACAACAAGCATGAATATGTGAACAAGAAAGGGAAAAACGAATCAATTGTTAATTGATAACTAATGTTGCATTTTATTTTTCTGCATTGTAGATTTTGTCCTTATTTAGGAACATTATGATTTGATAATCATTGTTGCGTTTTATTTTTCCCTTAAGTATGTGAGAGTTTCATATTGAAGGGAAAGTAAGTTAACGGAGTAAACCACTAATTTGACCCTCAAAAGATTGTGGTGTTGAAAATTTACTCCTTGAAAGAAAGAAATGAACTCATGATCTTCTAAATATGAACGATGTTTGATAAAATGTACCAATTACTCATTTTACTGCTTAGATTTTGGGTATTTTAATAACCATTTTATTTTTAAGGGGCCAGATATGCGTTTATTGTTTTAGGGGAAGTGGAATTCAACACACTTGATCAAAGATTTTGTTATAAGTCATAAGCTTTATCCAGATAATGATGAAATGCTTTCTAAGTGCTTGCTAGATCATTTGGGACTTTCTAACTCTAATGAGCACATAAAAGAAACATGTTGTCTTGTTTGATTATGCAATTAACTTTTGAAGCTGTTCTAGGTCTACGTGTTAGGCTGTTAGCATTTAACAGTTTCTGTAGTAATAACAACAATAAATTTTACAAAATTAACCTAATAACCTTCACTAATTGTTATAAAAAACATTGGTGTCTATTGCTTCTTGAAGTGTTTATCTTAGTGCTGTTAAGCTTCTTTTAGACAGCTAGAACTTACTTGAAAGTTGACATGAATGAGCACCTATTTAAGTTGTTTATCTAAATAGATTGTTTATATTTAATTGATGGCAGTGATGCTGGTTTAACGCAACCAAATTGACTTAGAAAAGATGCATTTTTGTAGTATATTTTAGTGGGCTATGTTCGGATATACATGTTGGTGATGATTGTTAATATTGGTTTAGTTGAACTTAGACTATAAACTAGTTATCTACTTGCATAATTTCCAAATAAAAATTGTCATATAAACAATGACTTTGCTCCATGAGTTTTGTTTAAAATTTTTTGCTTAAAATGCATCATATCCAATCTTCATTCTCCCCTCTCCTTCTAGAGTTATACAGGTTACCACCTTTTACTTGTTTAGCGTATAATAGTAATAGGCTCAAACATTGTTTCTCTTATCTGAACTTACTGTTTTGTTTGTGGGATAAATTTGGTAAAATAATTGCTGATGACTTGTACAATTTTACTATATCTACAGAACTCCACTTGCTTATCTGAAACATTCTTCTCAAATGCATTTTTCCTTTTTGCAATTGTAGATACTGGAGAGGGAGCAAATTAAATGCAAATTTAATGATCTCGCTTTTAATTTTGAAGAAGCTATAGGCAAGATATCCTGTGACAAACTTGATATATCTGAAGAAGTCAAGGAGCAGGTAAATATATGCTGAACATAACTGCACATTAGAATGGGAGTTTCATATAATGCTTGCAGACCATTATTTATTCTGTTTCTGTTATTTATAACTGATCATAGACATCCCTTGTAAGTGCTTTAATGTTTTGAAGGATATTGAATACATTCTAAATATTGCGAAATAAGTTACCCTTTTGTTCTTATTATCCTATGAAGTGTTACTGTTTCAATGAATGTAGGAAAGTATGGTCTACTTTGGTGCCTATGTTAAAAGTGTTACTGTTTCAATGAATGTAAGAAAGTATGGTCTAATTTGGTGCCTTTGTTTTTATTTTTAAAAGGTTCCTTGATTTTTCATTTGTTCATCAGGTTGCACTTGTGACTGCACAGTTTGGAAGAGCCAGGGAACTTTTTGATCCACCTGATCTTCAGCTTTATGATAATCTGTTGTCCATTTGCAACCAGAGCTATGATGTGATTCCCGAACAAGATAAACTGCATATAATCTGCAAAAAGCTGCACTTTACAAATGTGGGTGACATCAAACAAGAGTTGATTGCACTCGATAGATGGTTGTAGACATGGGTGGTCATTTTGAGAAAAGCACACAGGATATGTCTACAGTCTTGAAAAAAATTGAAGATTTCATACTGACAGAATCTGCAGATGTTATTATGCTATCAAGTGATGATTCCTCTACTCAAGCTGATGAGTCATACACAAAATTATGTTCTCAATCACTGGTTATACCAGATGAGTTTCGCTGCCCAATATCTCTGGAGCTAATGAAAGATCCTGTAATCATTTCTACGGGGCAGGTGTGCACATGAAAATGCCGTATTTTCTGTCATATATTCTTTGTTTTTAGAAGAGAATTATTTTAGGTACGCTAAAAGCTTATTGTCTTGTATGTCATACTAATACCTTTTAGTTTCATAGCACAAAAATACAGAAATCAATCGTGCTTGTTAACTCCTTTATTGAGACCATCAGAATTGTTTCTTTGTTTGTAATTTATTGTAAGAGAATTCCTTAACCGTTAGTTTAAGAGCACTTATCTGTTCTGTTTCCTTCTATTTTAAGCAATAACCCGAGTCCCTTGCATGTTCAATGTAAGTATTCTGAACATAAATTAAATGAGAATGATACTCTGTAGCTTATGGAAGAAAATAGAAAATAAATTGATGTGAAGATCAGCTTCCTTGATCATTGACAAGGATTAATATCCTCTGGAAGCTGTGAATGAAATAACTGAAATGTGAAACTAGAAAATTATTGACTATATTTGAGTGTCTTCTCTTTTTATTATTCATGTATATATTGAAATAGTTGTTGAAAAAGTGCTTACAAATTATTCTTGAATAATTTAGTTGGTTAGCTTTATTTATTGCTATGAGTTAATAAATAATCATCTGTTTCTTCCTTTCTAAAAAACTGCAACCATCAATGCTCTTCTCATTTTCAGAAATCTATCAAGCACATTATGAGATAACCTGTTAAAATCATTAAGTAATTATTTGACTATATTGAGTGTCTTCTTTTTATTATTCATGTATATATTGAAATAGTTGTTGAAAAAGTGCTTACAAATTATTCTTGAATAATTTAGTTGGTTAGCTTTATTTATTGCTATGAGTTAATAATAATCATCTATTTTTCCTTTCTAAAAAACTGCAACCATCAATGCTCTTCTCATTTTCAGAAATCTATCAAGCACATTATGAGATAACCTGTTAAAAATCATTAAGTTGTTATAACAGCTTGATATCTGGGTAGATATGAAATTGGAAACTTTTTGTTACTGTGAGTTCTTTTGTCTTTTAATAGCAATGTATAATCCAAAGGTAGGATTTCAATACTTGAGTATGGTGGTAATAAACTAGTCAATATTCATCCATTTTTAGACTCTTTATAATCCTTCTCTTTTTATCCTCTCTCTTTCTGCAGACATACGAGCGAGCGTGCATAAAGAAATGGCTTGAAGCAGGCCATGGAACATGTCCTAAGACTCAGCAGATTCTTTCAAGCTCTGTCCTTATACCCAACCATGTTTTATATATCCTGATATCGAATTGGTGTGAAGCAAATGGAGTGGAGCCACCTAAAAGAACAGAGAAGTTACGACTCTGCAAGGCAACATCAGATGGCTCTTCTGAATTTATAGATATTGATACTCTATTGAGCAGACTTACTTCCAGTGACATTGAGGATCAGCGATGCACAGCAGGTGAGTGTTACAATGTACTTCTGCACTTCCTCTCTCTCCCTCTACCTAGTGAACCCGCCACACATACACACAGGTTGAGAGCGAAACTACTGGCTCAATTTTGAGCCTGAAAGTATGCTAGTGTTCTTGTTTCTAATATTTTTAATACAGTTTACCTTCATATGATCTTCACGTTTGTTTTCTCAATAGCTGCAACTATTTGTGGATGCGACCATATTCTTTCATTTAATGTAGTACAGTTGAATGTTTGGGAGATTAGAATTAGGCAACGGTGGAAATAGGAATATTGTAGGGTTATTGTGGGTATTTAAAGGCAGGATGCAGCAACAGAATGTGTTTCCAGGGTAAGCTTTTCAACTTTTGGGTTATGTGAAGAACTTGGAAATGGGTATTTTGCAATTGGATAGCTGATAACTCCTGGTGTGAACTACAGTAATGAGGTTCTAGGCATTAAAAGCTTACAAGTTTCTCTAGCAAGGATAACCCAAGATGTTGTTGATGTTTTTCAGTTCTGTGAATAAGGGGGTGTTCCTTTTTACATCTTTATCTCTGAGTTGAGAACTATGCTTTTGTGGGATCTCCTAAAAAACCTTATACTTGCTTCCTAATGGTGTCTTGTAAATAACTATTTACCATGTAACCATGCTGCAGAGGAGCTCCGTCTTCTAGCCAAGCGAAGCAGCCAAAACCGAATATTGATTGCTGAGGCTGGTGCTATACCCCTTCTTGTTGATCTCCTCTATGTACCTGACAAGCGCACTCAAGAGCATGCAGTTACTGTTCTTCTGAACCTATCTATTTGTGGGAATAACAAAGAGCGCATCATGGCTTCTGAAGCTGTTCCAGGAATTGTTCACGTGCTGAAAAATGGTGTTATGGAAGCACGGTAAAATGCTGCAGCCACCTTTTTAGCCTCTCTGCACTGAATGAGAACAAAGTGTTAATTGGATGCAATTAAAGCACTAGTCACTCTTTTCTATGAAGGAAGTCAAAGAGGGCAGATGGATGCTGCAACAGCCTTATTCAATCTGTGCTTATATCAAGGGATTAAAGGACGTGCAATTAGTGCTGGTATCATGCCTAGGTTGACGGAAATGGTATGTGGCACTGGCACTTGTGGCTTTACTAGTTAGCCACCCAGAGGGAAAATCAGTAGTTGGATCCATGAATGCTATGCCAACTTTGGTGGATATAGTCACTAATGGATCTCCTAAGAACAAAGAGAATGCAACTTCTGTGCTTATTCACCTCTGTATCGGAGATCCAATGAATGTATCAAGTGCCTGTTCACTTGGGGTGATCAATCCTCTCTTGGACCTTGCAGAAAATGGTTCGGAGAGGGGCAAGCGCAAAGCCGCACAGCTTCTTGAGCTGATCGGCATTCTGAGATCGTTGTAGATATGCTATAGGAAAACCGTCGGCTAGATTAAGTTTAGGCATAGCTGATGCCATTTTTAATATGCAGCAGCTGGCATAGATTTTAGGTAGTGATTAACCATAGGATCATCATTGTTTCCTTTTCATTTTTGAGTGAAAGGAAATCTCTATTTTACTTGGCCAATTATTTTGTGGCATTCAGTTATTCATGCTGGAAAGTCACACATGATGTAATTTGACTCGGTTGAAGTGCAGGCATACTTCAGCTCAAACACCCAGCCGGCCATTCATGTTTTTGCGATGAAATTTCTTAACAAATTTTTTCCCATTAATTTTAATTTAATTCTATTTATTTAACAGTTGCTTTGTCTAGTGTTCCACTGTTGAACATTCTATGATTTGTGCTTTTTCGGTGGTGCGTGTGTTACTCACAAATTCTGTATCCAATGAAGTCACTATTATAGTTTGTCTCCCCTCTCTTTTTTTCCCTCCTCTCTTTTTTTTTTTTTTTTTTTTTTTTTTTTTTTTTTGAAGAGGGTTGCCAGCTACTGAGTGCTTTCTCAGTTGGATCTTTAAGTTTTATATTTTATATTTTCTTTGAATAGTATACTGTACATCTGTTAGTATTTTGTCAAATCTTGTTAGTTGATGTTTTCGACTTTGATACTTGTTAAAGTTATCTATGCTAATTTTAGTTTAATGACATAATGGTTTTGACATTAATTATACTCATTCAATTAATAACTTGAATGTTAATTATTAGTGATGCTATAATGGTTTTTAATTGTAGATTAGATTTTGTTATTGATATTATCGGCAGATTTTGTTATGAATGAACTGGTATCAATTTTTTATGGAAAAGTATAGGTGAACAATGAAAATATTAAACAATGTAAATTGGATGTTCATTTTACTAGTGTACGGATGGTTATTTTAATATTAAAATTTAGAGGGTTAATTTAAAAGTATAGTGTGTTTTATTTGATTGGTGGTTGTTCATATTGTTCACCAAATTCATTGTCCCCCTAGCATTCCCCATTTTTTATTAATAGTCCTGTTACACATACAAGACTTTTTGGCAAATAAGTCCAAACAAATTAATCCTAATCCAGCAAAATTCACTTCATCACGTGTGCGTGAAATCACGCCGTTCCTCTCCTCCTCCTCCTCCTCTTTCTTTGTGCTCGAGTTTTGAATTATGCAGAACTTATCAATACAAATATACCGAAAATTCTCCGAACCCCCGACACTGGTTAAGCAGACTAGTGAGCTAACCATTAGGCCAACCCAACTTGATTATACACCGAAAATTCTTAACAATACATACAAATATCTTAATTTTACACCGAAATTTGTTATAAATACACAAATATTTTCTTTAATGTTGCATTTTTCTTCTTTTTTTTCTTATTTCTTTTTTTCTTTTAGTTGAACGGATGCAGTTTTATCCTCTTCCAATAAATTTTACAGCATTATGTGTTTCTTTTTCTTCTTTGTTTGATTTTTTTGTTTTTATTTTTGTTATGAGAGTAAAACAAGAATAAACTTGAGAAGGTAAAACAAGAAGGAAAAGATGAATAAGAAAAAAAAAGATGATTATGAAAAAAAAAGCAAGATGAAAAGGAGGAAGAGGAAGAGTTTTGAATTATTTAGAAATGATCAGTATAAATACACCAAAAATTCTTAATAATACACATAAATGTCTTAGTTTTATCCCAAAATTACACATAAATGTCTTAGTTTTATTCAAAAATTTGCTGTAAATACATAAAAATATTTTTTTAATACTGCATTTTTTTCTTCTTTTTTTCTTATTTCTTTCTTTTTTTTTAGTTGAATGAATGTAGGTTCATTCTCTTCCAAATAATTTTGTAGTATTATGTGTTTTTTCTTATTTGTTTTTTTTTTGTTTTTATTCTTGTTAAGAGAGTAAAATAAGAAGAAACTTAAGAAGGTAAAACAAGAAGAAAATGATGAATAAGAAAAAAAGATGATGATGATGATAAAAAAGAAGAAGCAGCAGAGATGAGGAGGAGGAAGAGGAAGAGTTTTGAATTATGCAAAACTTATCAGTATAGATACACTAAATTTTTTAACAATACACAGAAATGTCTTAGTTATATACCGAAATTTGCTACAAATATGCAAAAATATTTTTTAATGTTGCATTTTTTTCTTCTTTTTTTTTTTATTTCTTTCTTTCTTTTGGTGGAATGAATGTAAGTTCATCCTCTTCCAAGTAATTTTGCAGCATTATGTGTTTCTTCTTCTTTGTTTGATTTTTTTTACTTTTATTCTTGTTAAGAGAGTAAAATAAGAAGAAATTTGAGAAAATTCTATAGCAAAAATTTTGGATCAGGCAAAAATCATCAATATGGCAAAAATTCTATGATAATAATAACGACTATAACGATAACGACGATATGTATAAGAAGACAACGATGACTAAAATGATGATGATCATGATGATGAAGATTATGGAGGAGAAGGAGGGAGAGAAAGGAGGAGAAGAAAATCCAATGAGAAAAGAAGGAGGAAGAGGAGGAGGTGGTGTTGGCGACGACGATAACGAAAAAGAAAAATAATGAAAAAGAAGAAAAAGAAAAAGAAGAAGAACGTGCAGCAGAGATGCGTAAGTGTAAGTGACTTGTCGGACTTATTTGATTAAATGACTTGTACGTAGAGATTAATTCTTTCATTAGATCCTTAGATCTGGATTTTGTTGCAAATTTAATTTTGAAATTTATCTATGAATCTATTGCTCGTAGATTTAGTTGCAAATCCTAAATATGAAAAATGAAAATAGAATGTTTGTGGTTTACCTTTGAATTTTGTTGTGAATCAATTATCAATGAAATTTACTACAAAGGTTACAAGTAATTTTGGTTGCAGATCTCGTTAGCTCTACAAAGATTACTTGTAATTTTTGTTGTGAATGTATCATTTGTGAAATTTGTTGTCGCCATACTGGTGACCTTGTTTTTTTAGCGAATTTGATACATGTCACAAAATTCACAACTAAATTTATAGTAAAATTTGATAAGATCATCTAATCTTTCCAGAAATTAGTTACAAAGTAGGAGTGCTTCTCATAACAAAATTAGCAACAAAATACGTAAAAAACAAAATTTTCTATGAATTTTGACAAAATTTCATAGCAAAACTCCTGGAAAATCGACTTATATATAGTTTTGACTTTTGACCCCAGAGCATTTATACTTCATTATCGTAGTCTAATCCTCAATGCACGGAAATAAAAAATAGTTTTTCAATGATGATAATTAGATCATTCAGTGCATGCTCATGCAAACATCCATTTTCATATTCCATGCAAAATAAATAAATAAATAAATAAATAAATAAATAAACAATTTACCCCCGCAAAATCTATATCAGGCACTCAAATATTTTCCATTACGAGTCCAAAGCCATAAATAATTGAAAGACTGACAGCATTATAACAAAAATGATGCTTGGTAATTTATTCTATTATTTAAAATAATTGAGTGTAGATAATGTATATAAATTTGTTTTTCATGAGGAACACGAGCGCACTACGCAAAAAAGTATACACACTTAACATTTGTGCATGGAATTGTCTTCTATCTCTTGTGAACCCCATTTTGTTTGGCTGAAAAAGTTGGTCAACACGTTAATTTGAATCTATTACGGAATAATTTGATTTGATTAGATATATCTAAAGCCTCTTTAGTCTTTTCCATACCTTTACCATCATTAAATAATCACAATTGACTAAATGATCGTTAATTTATAGCCAAAATGCAACACACTATTGTTTTAAATTTTTACTAGGATAAATAAGCAATTACTAATTGTTTCTAAGTTTACTTAGAAACAGGGTGGTTTGGACTTAAACGTGAGGTTGAAGTGCATTCAGGTGAAAGATTTGTCGTCTTCTCCTGTAGGGATGAAGGTGTATGAGTTCCTTATGAGGAGGTGTAGAGTGGTACCTACATAAAACTCTGATACTTAAGTCAGCAAGTGTCTTAGAAAGATTGTTTTAATAGATTAGAGTTGAGAATTACCTGAGATAGTGGGGGTATTTATATAATAGTGAAGATATGTTATCTTTGGTAACTTATCCACTTTTCTTGGTGGGAGGTTATCTTCCACTTTTTATCTTAGCTTGGGAATTGTTGAGATCTCATATTTGAATATATGAACACGTTTGTAGGAGTAGTTAGTTTTGTGCATCAGGTTGGGTGTGCTGGTAGGTAGGTCTTGGGTTCTGTTAGTTGGGCCTTGCCTGTTTTTAGGCTAGACTGAGTTGTGGGTCAAGGTATGAACAGTACCCCTACTCGAGGCCGAGTTCTTTGTAAGTCGGGATTGAAGAATCTACTGAGTCGCTTTTTGGGTTACCTTTTGTCGTTTTGGCCAGTGAATCACGTCGGATTCTCGACGTGATTTTTGGGAACAGGTCGGGAAGTCAGAGTCTCGACGTGATTTTGAGCAGTTGTAACATTTTAGTAGCATTTCCCATTCTGTAATGGTTCCCGCATTTTTCGGTAACCATGCGCTATCATTTAAAGTGGGGGCAAAGTTACTGTTTTGCCCTTATCTCTGCCCTATATATATTTTCATCTTATTCGCTTTTTTCTTTTCGCTTCCTCATTTTCAAAGGCTTTTCTCTTCTCTGAGACAATCTTCTTTCTTTTTTCTTTAAAAATTGTTCGTTTCCAAAGCTTCTGTTTCTTCAAATTCTTCTTTCCCTGGTAGTTGTCCCCATTCGAGGTTGCTTTTTTCGTCGTTGTGTGCACGAATCTTCATTTCTTTACTTCACAGAGGTTGGTGTTTATCTAATTTTCTTTTGTCCCGCTTAGGTGTTTGTTTTGTTATTTCTGGTATAGAAGGGGTCTCTTTTGAGGAATGTGAATTTTCTTTGAGGGATTTTGTTGAGAATGACTGTTGTAGTGCTTCTTGGTGTATCTGTTTGTAGTGAGAAGGCGTATTTCTTTGAGTTTTTGCAACGTGCTTGGTGTTTTCTTTGTTGTGTATACTTTTGGTACTTGGTCCTGCCTTTTTGCCCCTAAATGGTGCTATTGTTTCTGATAATAGCACAAGTTGGAAAGTTTATGTGTGTGAAAATTATTTTTGATTTTGTGACCGTTGAGAGCGATATAAGTTGTTTGTGTGATTTTATTAAAGATGATTCGGTTTGTTGTGTTACTTGACTTGTAGTTGTTGTTTACATGTCTAGTTGCTTTTTTCTTTTATAGGTGTTCTCTATATGTCTCAATCTGTAGTTCAAATCACGCCTTCCAACATACCAAAAGAGTTAGATTAGGTAGATTCTGCTGTCTTAGGTGCTGTGTCGATAATGGATAGGAGAACCCTAAAGAGTTTCCGTCTTAAGTAATTGATTTGTACTTGGTAGGAGGATGGGAAAAGTTGTACCCTTGAGGCCCCTGATCCTGAAGAGTGGATTTTCTATGCCCACTTTGACAGGCCAGGAGACCACTTTCTTTTTATATATGAGTGTCTCTTTACCCGATTAGGGGTTAGGTTCCCATTTACCGACTTTGAATAGGATGTATTGTTGGACTCCCGAGTTGCTCCTACTCAGTTGCACCCAAACTCATGAAAGTCTTTCAGCTTGTGTGTCGGACTCTGGATCTTCCAATTTGAAGGTCTTTTTCTATTTTTTTCATTTGAAAAAACCATTTAGTAGTAAGAAACAACAATGTCTTCCTTCCAAGATGTTTAGAGAAGGAAGGTTTTTTGATTTTTAAAGAGTCTTTTTATGTTTCTAAAAACTACTACTTCAAGGTCTATCCTATCGAGGGTACTCGGCCTTTCTAGATGAACGAGAGGTCGTAATACATGTTCTATTTATATTGGGAGGAGGAGTCGGTGGTGGTGAAGCACAACCTTGAGGAGTTAAGTGAGGATGAACAACTGACCATGTCTATTTTCCAAAACCACAACTCGGCAAGTGCACCGAATCGTATCAAGTAATACCACGGTGACCGGGTTATCATTCCCATTAGGATTAACGGACTAAGCAACAATGATTAATTGACTGTTCTAATTAGATAAATCAATAAGAGAGGAGTGAGGAATTTAATCGTGTAAACAGAGGCAAATAAATAGTGAAGCAAAAAAAATAGCAAATAGTAAGTGAAAATAATAATGATGAGAATGTTAAGGTTTCAGAGATGTTCACTTTCTAGGAAAACAATCCTTGCATTATTCATTTATTTGAGGCATGCAGAGATCAATCACAACAAAATCATGTATAATTGAATTTCAATTCCTTGATAACCCAATTTCTCCTTAATTAACTAATTGCCAATTCCTTGGTCAACAAATTAAGAAAAGAGGTTAAGCACAAATCTAATTTTGTTTCAAATAAGATTTAAAAGTAGTTTTTAGGTTAAATTATATGTCAGTTATCCAAGCTACTCCTAAATAATAGAAACTTACAAGAAAGAATAATTTCTAAAAGTTTTCTAATCCAAATTTTATGTCACTTATTCAAACTAGAGCAATTGAAAATAAAAAAGTGTCGCATACTCTTTAAAACACTATTCCTAGTTAGATAAAAAAGTAGTGAGGAAGAGTTTTCAAGCTAATTTCATTATTATTTTTTCTATAACAATATTTAGACTCCAAAACAGAGTTAGAATGTTTTCCAACAATTCTAGATCTTTAGGGATGAAGAACAAAAACTCAATCATGAAATAGATCAAAGCATAAACATCAAATAAAATAAAACACTTAGATTAAAAAATCCATAAAAATATGAACAGAGCTTCTAACCTTAACAGAGGAGATTAGTTGCTTGATGAGCGGATAATTTGTATACTTTTGGCATTGTTTTTAGTATGTTTTTGATATCTTTTAGTTAGATTTTAGTACATTTTTATTAGTTTTTATTTAAAATTCACTTTTCTGGACTTTACTATGAGTTTGTGTGTTTTTCTGTGATTTCAGGTATTTTCTGGCTGAAATTGAGGGACCTGAGCAAAAATCTGATTCAGAGACCAAAAAGGACTGCAGATGCTGTTGGATTCTGACCTCCCTGCACTCGAAGTGGATTTTCTGGAGCTACAGAAGCCCAATTGGCGCGCTCTCAACGGCGTTGGAAAGTAGACATCCAGGGCTTTCCAGCAATATATAATAGTCCATACTTTGTCCAAGATTTGATGGCCCAAACCCGCAAAGCAATCCGGCCTCAGGAATTCCAGCGTTAAACGCCGGAACAGGAATAAAAGTTGGAGTTAAACGCCCAAACTGGCATGGGAGCTGGCGTTTAACTCCAGAAAAGTTCTCTACACGAATTTCCTTGATTGCTCAGCCCAAGCACACACCAAGTGGGCCCGGAAGTGGATTTTTATGTCATTTACTCATCTTTGTACACCTAGGCTACTAGTTATCTATAAGTAGGACCTTTTACTATTGTATTTGTATCGAGACTTTGGTAGCTATCTTTGTTTTATGCTATCTTAGACCTCTGGGAGGCTGGCCATTCGGCCATGCCTAGACCCTGTTCTTATGTATTTTCAACGGTGGAGTTTCTACACACCATAGATTAAGGGTGTGGAGCTCTGCTGTACCTCGAGTATTAATGCAATTACTATTGTTCTTCCATTCAATTCCGCTTGTTCTTTTACCAAGATATCACTTGTTCTTCAACATGATGATGGTGATGATTGACGCCCATCACCACTCTCACCTATGAACAAGGTGACTGACAACCATTCTTGTTCTACAAGCATTCGAGGCTTAGTGAATATCTCTTGGATTCTTCGGAGTCTTCGTGGTATAGGCAGGACCTGATGGCAGCATTCAAGAGAATCCGGAAGGTCTAACCTTGTCTGTGGTGTTCTGAGTAGGATTCAATGACTGAATGACTGTGACGTGCTTCAAACCCTGAGGGCGGGGGCGTTAGCGATAACGCAAAAGAATCACTGGATTCTATTCCGCGCCTGATTGAGAACCGACAGATGAATTCCGCTATGCCGTGACAGGACATATGCAATCGCTTTCACTGAGAGGATGGGAGGTAGCTGCTGACAACAGTGAGACCCTACACGAGCTTGCCATGAAAAGGAGTAAGAAAGGATTGGATGAAGGCTGTAGGAAAGCAGAGAGACGGAAGGGAAGGCATCTTCATACACTTGTCTGAAGCTCATACACCAATGATATACATAAGTATCACTATCTTTATCTTCTATGTTATTTTCGTTCATCACCATATATATCTGAGTTTGCCTGACTAAGATTTACAAGATGACCATAGCTTGCTTCATTACTAACAATCTCCGTGGGATCGACCCTTACTCACGTAAGGTTTTATTACTTGGACGACCCAGTGCACTTGCTGGTTAGTTGTGCGAAGTTGTGTAATGCCATGGTATTAAGCGCACCAAGTTTTTGGAGCCATTACCAGGGATTATGAGAGTTGTGAAAAAGTATAGTTCACAATTTCGCCGACCAAGTTTTTGGCGCCGTTGCCGGGGATTGTTCATGTTTTGAGCAAGCTTTTGGTAACATCAGAGCCAAGATCCGGCAACAACATCAAATTTTTGGTGTTATTGCCCGGGATTGTTTAGGCTGGACAACTGACGGTTCATCTTGTTGCTTAGATTAGGTATTTTTTTTCGAAATTCTTGAAGGTGAATTCTAGAGTTTCATGATGATTTGTTGAAATCTGGCTGGCTGAGAAGCCATGTCTAATCTGATTGGACCGAGGTTTCAACTTATCACCACAAGAGCTTGTTGATTTCGTATCAATCTTGCTGTTGGAGCAGTGATTTGCTAAGGCTTGGCTGACCTTGGTCATGTCTAGTGTTTTGGACCGAAGCTTTCTTTGAAAGCTTGGCTGGCTGTGAAGCCATGTCTAATTCCTGGACCGGAGCCTTAGACTAGCATTGCACTGATTCCTGGAATTCTCATTAAGAATTTTGATACTTTTTTTTCACTTAATTTTCGAAAAATACAAAAAAATTTGCAAAACCATAAAATCCCAAAAATATTTCTTGTTTGAGTCTAGAGTCTCATCTTAAGTTTAGTGTCAAATGCATGTTTTTGTTATATTTTTCGAATCCATGCATATATTTCTTTGTTTTGATCTTTGAATTCTATTGACTTGAAGTATTTTGTGTGTCTCATATGCATTTTCATGTTGTTAGTGTCAGTAGTACACAAACTGCTAAGTTTGGTGTCTTGCATGCATTGTTAATTGATTCCTTTTGCATTTTGATTATCAAAAAAAAAAATCCAAAAATATTTTTAATTTGTGTCCTTTCAAGTCAATGATACAAAGAATTGAAGATTCAAAACATGCTGCAGAGGAATTATACAGAAAAAGCTGAGCATTCAAAAATGCCCAGTGAAGAAGGCAGACTGGCGTTTAAACGCCAGCCAGGGTACCTGGTTGGGCGTTTAACGCCCAAAGAGGTAGCATTTTGGGCGTTAAACGCCAGAATGTATACCATTCTGGGCGTTTAACGCCAGGATGGTGCAGGGGGAAGATTTTGTTTTCAAATCAATTTTTTTCAAATTTTTCAAAATCAAATCTTTTTCAAATCAAATCTTTTCAATCAAATGTTTTCAAAATCAATTTCTTTCCTTTTTAAAAGATACTTACTAACAATTAATGATTTGATTGAACATCACAAGATTGTTACCTTTTCTGTTGAGAAAGGTTTGAATGTTTCAAATCATATCTTTTCTTGTTAAGCAAGTCATTCATTTTTAAAATCATATCTTTTCAAATAGTTTTCAAATCATATCTTCTCAATCACATTTTTTTTAATCTTTTTAACCACATCTTTTTCAAAACAGTTTTCAATCAAATCTTTTTAATTTCTAATTTCAAAATCTTTTTCAAAAATCACTTGGTTTCTTTTCCACTTTTATTTTCGAAAATTAATTAATGTTTTTCAAAATAACTTCAAAATTTTTCACTTGATTTTCGAAAATAAACTTCCCTCCTTCCCACATCCTTCTATTTATGGAGTGCCACTCCTTCTCAATGCACAATTCGAACCTTATCTAACTAAAGTTCGAATTTATCTTCTCCTTCTTCTTTCTATTTCTCTTTTCCTCTGACACTTAAAGGAATCTCTATACTGTGACATAGAGGATTCCACATTTTCTTGTTCCCTTCTCTTTCATATGAGCAGGAGCAAGGACAAAGGCATTCTTGTTGAAGCTGATCCTGAACCCGAAAGGACTTTGAAGAGAAAGCTAAGAGAAGCCAAAGCACAACTCTCTTTAGAGGACCTGACCGAATTCTTCAAGGAAGAAAACATGGCAGCAGAAAACAACAACAATGCAAACAATGCAAGGAAGGTGCTGGGTGACTTTACTGCACCTACTCCTGATTTTTATGGGAGAAGCATCTCTATCCCTGCCATTGGAGCAAACAACTTTGAGCTTAAGCCTCAATTAGTTTCTCTAATGCAACAGAATTGCAAGTTCCATGGACTTCCAATGGAAGATCCTCATCAGTTTTTAGCTGAATTCTTGCAAATCTGTGACACAGTCAAGACTAATGGGGTTAACCCTGAAGTCTATAGACTGATGCTATTCCCTTTTGCTGTAAGAGACAGAGCTAGAATATGGTTGGACTCTCAACCTAAAGAAAGCCTGGACTCATGGGAAAAGCTAGTCAATGCCTTCTTGGCAAAATTCTTTCCACCACAAAGATGGAGTAAGCTTAGAGTGGAAGTCCAAACCTTTAGACAAAAGGATGGAGAATCCCTCTATGAAGCTTGGGAAAGATACAAACAATTAATCAGAAAATGTCCTTCTAACATGCTTTCTGAATGGAGCATCATAGGTATTTTCTATGATGGTCTCTCTGAACTATCTAAGATGTCCTTGGATAGCTCTGCAGGAGGATCTCTTCATCTGAAGAAGACGCCTGCAGAAGCTCAAGAGCTGATTGAAATGGTTGCAAATAACCAATTCATGTACACTTCTGAAAGGAATCCTGTGAACAATGGGACTAATCAGAAGAAAGGAGTTCTTGAGATTGATGCTCTGAATGCCATACTGGCTCAGAATAAGATATTGACTCAACAAGTCAATTTGATTTCTCAAAGTCTGTCTGGAATGCAAAATGCACCAAACAGTACTAAGGATGCTTCATCTAAGGAAGAAGCTTATGATCCTGAGAACCCTTCCATGGAAGAGGTGAATTACCTAGGAGAACCCTATGGAAACACCTATAATTCTTCATGGAGAAATCACCCAAATCTCTCATGGAAGAATCAAGAGAGACCTCAACAAGGTTTCAATAACAATAATGGTGGAAGGAACAGGTTTAGCAATGGCAAGCCTTTTCCATCATCTTCTCAGCAACAGACAGAGAGTTCTAAGCAGAATACTTCTGACTTAGCAACAATGGTCTCTGATCTAATAAAGACCACTCAAAGTTTCATGAATGAAACAAGGTCCTCCATCAGAAATTTGGAAGGACAAGTGGGTCAGCTGAGCAAGAAAGTTACTGAACTCCCTCCTAGCACTCTCCCAAGTAATACAGAAGAAAATCCAAAAGGAGAGTGCAAAGCCATAGACATGGCCGAATTCTGGGAGGAAGGAGAGGCAGTGAACGCCACTGAGGAAGACCTCAATGGGCGTGCACTGGCCTCCAGTGAGTTCCCCAATGAGGAACCATGGGAATCTGAGGCTCAAAACGAGACCATAGAGATTCCATTGGACTTACTTCTGCCATTCATGAGCTCTGATGAGTATTCTTCCTCTGAAGAGGATGAGTATGTTACTGAAGAGCAAGTTGCTAAATACCTTGGAGCAATCATGAAACTAAATGACAAGTTATTTGGAAATGAGACTTGGGAGGATGAACCTCCCTTGCTCACCAAAGAACTGGATGACTTGTCTAGGCAGAAACTACCTCAAAAGAGGCAGGATCCTGGGAAGTTTTCTATACCTTGTACCATAGGCACCATGACCTTCAAGAAGGCCTTGTGTGACTTAGGGTCAAGTGTAAACCTCATGCCCCTCTCTGTAATGGAGAAATTAGGGATCCTTGAGGTGCAAGCTGCAAGAATCTCATTAGAGATGGCAGACAATTCAAGAAAACAAGCTCATGGACTTATAGAGAATGTTTTGGTGAAGATTGAAGACCATTACATTCCTACTGATTTCATAGTCCTAGAGACTGGGAAGTGCATGGATGAATCCATCATCCTTGGCAGACCATTCCTAGCCACAGCAAAGGCTGTGATTGATGTTGATAGAGGAGAGTTGATCATTCAAGTGAATGAAGAATCCATGGTGTTTAAGACCCAAGGATATCCCTCTATCATCATGGAGAGGAAGCATGAAGAGCTTCTCTCAAAACAGAGCCAAACAGAGCCCCCACAGTCAAACTCTAAGTTTGGTGTTGGGAGGCCACAACCAAACTCTAAGTTTGGTGTTGAAACCCCACATTCAAACTCTAAGTTTGGTGTTGGGAGGTTTCAACACGGTTCTGAGTGTTTCTGAGGCTCCATGGGAGTCCTCTGTCAAGCTAATGACACTAAAGAAGCGCTTGTTGGGAGGCAACCCAATGTTTTATAATTAATTATTTTCTTTTGTTATTTTATCTTTTTTTGTAGGTTGATGATCATAAGAAGTCACAAAAACAATGAAAAAAGCAAAAACAAAATGAAAAACAGGAAGAAAAACAGCACACCCTGGAGGAAGATGCTGCTGGCGTTCAAACGCCAGTCAGCCTAGCAGTTGGGCGTTTAACGCCCAGTCTGGCACCTTTCTGGGCGTTTAACGCCAGAAAAGGGCACCAGACTGGCGTTAAACGCCAGTAAAGGGCAACAACCTGGCGTTAAACGCCAGGAATGGACACCAGCCCGGCGTTTAACGCCAGAAATGGCTCAAAACGTGATTTTGAGCAACTTTTGGTGCAGGGATGACTTTTCCTTGACACTACAGGATCTGTGGACCCCACAGGACCCTACCATCACTCTCTCTCTTCTTCCCCCATTCACCAATCACCTCAACACCTCTTCCCCAAAAACCCCTCACCTATCAAATCCCATCTTTCTCTTCACCACTCACATCCATCCTTCATAAAACCCCACCAACCTCACCCTTCAAATTCAAACCACTTTCCCTCCCAAACCCACCCTCAAATGGCCGAACCTTTACCCCCCTCTCTCCTATAAATACCCTTCTTCAACCCTTCATTTTCACACAACCTAAAGACCACTTCTTCCCCCTTTGGCCGAACACACTACCCTCCCCTCTTCCTCATTTCTTCTTCTTCTACTCCGTTCTTTCTTCTTTTGCTCGAGGACGAGCAAACATTTTAAGTTTGGTGTGGTAAAAGCGTTGCTTTTTCGTTTTTCCATAACCATTATGGCACCAAAGGCCGGAGAAACCTCTAAAAAGAGGAAAGGGAAAGCAAAAGCTTCCACCTCCGAGTCATGGGAGATGGATAGATTCCTCTCAAAGGTGCATCAAGACCACTTCTATGAAGTTGTGGCCTTGAAGAAGGTGATCCCCGAAGTCCCCTTTTTACTCAAAAAGGGTGAATATCCGGAGATCCGCCATGAGATCCAAAGAAGAGGTTGGGAAGTTCTCACCAACCCCATTCAACAAGTTGGAATCTTGATGGTTCAAGAGTTCTATGCCAATGCATGGATCACAAAGAACCATGACCAAAGAGTGAACCCGAATCCAAAGAATTATCTTACTATGGTTCGGGGGAAATACTTGGATTTTAGTCCGGAGAGTGTGAGGGTGGCGTTCAACTTGCCTATGATGCAAGGAGATGAGCATCCTTTCACTAGAAGGGTCAACTTTGATCAAAGGTTGGACCAAGTCCTCACAGTCATATGTGAAGAGGGCGCACAATGGAAGCAAGATTCAAGAGGAAAGCCGGTCCAATTGAGAAGGCATGACCTCAAACCCGTGGCTAGAGGATGGTTAGAGTTCATACAACGCTCAATCATTCCCACTAGCAACCGGTCCGAAGTTACCATAGACCGGGCCATCATGATCCATAGTATCATGATTGGAGAGGAAATAGAGGTTCATGAGGTTATAGCCCAAGAACTCTATAAGGTGGCGGACAAGACCTCCACTGTGGCAAGGTTAGCCTTTCCTCACCTCATTTGTCACCTCTGTTATTTAGTTGGAGTTGACATAGAAGGAGATATCCCCATTGATGAGGACAAGCCCATCACCAAGAAAAGGATGGAATACACAAGAGACCCCTCTCATCAAGAAATCCCTGAGATTCCTCAAGGGATGAACTTTCCTCCACAAAACTATTGGGAGCAACTAAACACCTCCCTAGGAGAATTAAGTTCCAACATGGGACAACTAAGGGTGGAGCATCAAGAACACTCCATTCTCCTCCATGAAATTAGAGAAGATCAAAGAATCATGAGGGAGGAGCAACAAAGACAAGGAAGAGACATTGAGGAGCTCAAGCACTCCATAGGACCTTCAAAAGCAAGGAAGAGCCGCCATCACTAAGGTGGACCCATTCCTTGATTTCCTTGTTCTTTATTCCCTTGTTTTTCGAAATTTTTATGCTTTATGTTATCCATGTTTGTGTCTTATGATCATTAGTGTCTTAGTGTCTATGCCTTAAAGTTATGAATGTCCTATGAATCCATCACCTTTCTTGAATAAAAATGTGCTTAATTGAAAAAGGAAGAATTGCATGAATTTTGAATTTTATAATAGTTTAATTATTTTGATGTGGTGGCAATATTTTTGTTCTCTGAATGTATGTGTAAACAGTGCATATGTATCTTGAATTTGTGGTTCATGAATGTTGGCTCTTGAAAGAATGATGAAAAAGGAGACATGTTACTGAGGATCTGAAAAATCAATAAAATGATTCTTGAAGCAAGAAAAAGCTATTCAAAAAAAAAAAAAAAAGAGAAAAAAAAAAAAAAAAAAAAAAAAAAAAAAAATCGAAAAAAAAAAGAAAGAAAAGAAAGAAAAAGAAAAGAAATAAAGTTGTGATCCAAGGCAAATAAGAGTGTGCTTAAGAACCCTGGACACCTCTAATTGGGGACTTTAGCAAAGCTGAGTCACAATCTGAAAAGGTTCACCCAATCATGTGTCTGTGGCATGTATGTATCCGGTGGTAATACTGGAAGACAGAGTGCTTTGGGCCACAGCCAAGACTCAATAAATAGCTATGTTCAAGAATCATCATACTTTACTAGGAGAATCATTAACACTATCTGGACTCTGAGTTCCTAAAGAAGCCAACCATTCTGAATTTCAAGGGATAGATTGAGATGCCAAAACTGTTCAGAGACAGAAGGTTAAAAGCCCCGCTCATCTAGTTAATACTGATCTTCACAGATGTTTTTGGAATTCATTGCATATTCTCTTCTTTTGATCTTATTTGATTTTCAGTTGCTTGAGGACAAGCAACAATTTAAGTTTGGTGTTGTGATGAGCGGATAATTTGTATACTTTTTGGCATTGTTTTTAGTATGTTTTTGATATCTTTTAGTTAGATTTTAGTACATTTTTATTAGTTTTTATTTAAAATTCACTTTTCTGGACTTTACTATGAGTTTGTGTGTTTTTCTGTGATTTCAGGTATTTTCTGGCTGAAATTGAGGGACCTGAGCAAAAATCTGATTCAGAGACCAAAAAGGACTGCAGATGCTGTTGGATTCTGACCTCCCTGCACTCGAAGTGGATTTTCTGGAGCTACAGAAGCCCAATTGGCGCGCTCTCAACGGCGTTGGAAAGTAGACATCCAGGGCTTTTCAGCAATATATAATAGTCCATACTTTGTCCAAGATTTGATGGCCCAAACCCGCAAAGCAATCCGGCCTCAGGAATTCCAGCGTTAAACGCCGGAACAGGAATAAAAGTTGGAGTTAAACGCCCAAACTGGCATGGGAGCTGGCGTTTAACTCCAGAAAAGTTCTCTACACGAATTTCCTTGATTGCTCAGCCCAAGCACACACCAAGTGGGCCCGGAAGTGGATTTTTATGTCATTTACTCATCTTTGTACACCTAGGCTACTAGTTATCTATAAGTAGGACCTTTTACTATTGTATTTGTATCGAGACTTTGGTAGCTATCTTTGTTTTATGCTATCTTAGACCTCTGGGAGGCTGGCCATTCGGCCATGCCTAGACCCTGTTCTTATGTATTTTCAACGGTGGAGTTTCTACACACCATAGATTAAGGGTGTGGAGCTCTGCTGTACCTCGAGTATTAATGCAATTACTATTGTTCTTCCATTCAATTCCGCTTGTTCTTTTACCAAGATATCACTTGTTCTTCAACATGATGATGGTGATGATTGACGCCCATCACCACTCTCACCTATGAACAAGGTGACTGACAACCATTCTTGTTCTACAAGCATTCGAGGCTTAGTGAATATCTCTTGGATTCTTCGGAGTCTTCGTGGTATAGGCAGGACCTGATGGCAGCATTCAAGAGAATCCGGAAGGTCTAACCTTGTCTGTGGTGTTCTGAGTAGGATTCAATGACTGAATGACTGTGACGTGCTTCAAACCCTGAGGGCGGGGGCGTTAGCGATAACGCAAAAGAATCACTGGATTCTATTCCGCGCCTGATTGAGAACCGACAGATGAATTCCGCTATGCCGTGACAGGACATATGCAATCGCTTTCACTGAGAGGATGGGAGGTAGCTGCTGACAACAGTGAGACCCTACACGAGCTTGCCATGGAAAGGAGTAAGAAAGGATTGGATGAAGGCTGTAGGAAAGCAGAGAGACGGAAGGGAAGGCATCTTCATACACTTGTCTGAAGCTCATACACCAATGATATACATAAGTATCACTATCTTTATCTTCTATGTTATTTTCGTTCATCACCATATATATCTGAGTTTGCCTGACTAAGATTTACAAGATGACCATAGCTTGCTTCATTACTAACAATCTCCGTGGGATCGACCCTTACTCACGTAAGGTTTTATTACTTGGACGACCCAGTGCACTTGCTGGTTAGTTGTGCGAAGTTGTGTAATGCCATGGTATTAAGCGCACCAAGTTTTTGGAGCCATTACCAGGGATTATGAGAGTTGTGAAAAAGTATAGTTCACAATTTCGCCGACCATTGCTCATGGTAGAATGAAAACAAAACTGTAAAGTGTTGTGTCTCCAGAGAGAGTGTGTACTCGCATGAGTCTCCTCCCTCTTTTTAATTGCTAACTTAACCTTAAAATTCAAATTCAAAACTAAATAGAAACATAATAAAATATTATTCAAATAAAATATTTTCTAATGACTCTTAATTAGCTAGAGATCTTCCTTGTAATTGAATTTTAGAACTTGATGTATTGCTTTGTTGAAATCATGGGCTTGCACTTTACTCTTGGTCCAACAAAATACTTGAAGTTAGAGAGATTAATGGAGGATTTTAGAAGCCCTAGAGGGTGGTTCAAGGCATGCGTTGAACGCATGGCAAGGCAAGTAGAACACATGAATTAAGGGCAAGCCATTGGAGGTGTCCCAAGCCCATGCGCGGAATGCATGGGACTCCAAGTAGAACGCATGGATGCATGCGTTAGACGTAGGAGAGTGCAAGTTGGATGCATGGTTAGAGGGCAAGCCACTGGAGGTGTTTCAAGCCCATGTGTTCATGCGTTGAATGCATGGACCCTCAAGTAAGACGCATGGTTCCCAAGTAAGACGCATGGGGTTGGCTTTGGCTCCTGGAGGTCTCTGCTTGGCTTGCATTGGACACATGCTATGGTGCGTTGAACGCACATCTTTCTATTTTGAACAGGACCTTCTCTGCTTGCTTATTGTGTTGTCCAAAGGCTTTTCTGTTTGCCTCTCTCCTTCCTCGTTCCTAGTGTATCTTTTGCTTGCTTCTTTTCATCTTTGTTATTGCTTATTTTCAACAATTTTCTACACATACCGAAGCTCAAAGCAATTTTAAGAAACATTGATTTTATGGAACTAAATCTCAATTATGAATAGAAAAATCACTAACTTGATTCAAAGAAATAATAAAGAAAATAACTAAAGATGCTTATGAATCACAACACCAAACTTAAGATCTTGCTTGTCCCCAAGCAAGAAAAAAACTATGCACAAAGAAATTCCCCTAAATGAGTGAGTTAAAGAATTGCTTATGATATTTCAGTGAGTGAAGTGACCAAGTGACAATGGGATAAACTCCGAATTGTGTGATAATATATGGATTTCAGTGCATGCTAGGCTTACAATTGAAAGTCTTAGAACTTAGGAATTTCATTTGGGTGAATTTATAGAGGTCTCTTTATAATTTTTCACCTTGAAGATAGCTTTCCTTTTTTTTGTTGTGATCTGATGAGCGGATAATTTATACGCTTTTTGGCATTGTTTTTAGGTAGTTTTTAGTAAGTTGAAGCTACTTTTAGGGATGTTTTCATTAGTTTTTATGTTAAATTCACATTTCTGGACTTTACTATGAGTTTGTGTGTTTTTCTGTAATTTCAGGTAATTTCTGGCTGAAATTGAGGGACTTGAGCAAAACTCTGAAAAAGGCTGACAAAAGGACTGCTGATGCTGTTGGAATCTGACCTCCCTGCACTCGAAATAGATTTTCTGGAGCTACAGAAATCCAAATGGCGCGCTCTCAATGGCGTTGAAAAGTAGACATCCAGAGCTTTCCAGCAATATATAATAGTCCATACTTTATTCGGAAATTGACGATGTAACTTGGCGTTGAACGCCAAGTACATGCTGCTGTCTGGAGTTAAACGCCAGAAACACGTCATGATCCGAAGTTGAACGCCCAAAACACGTTATAACTTGGAGTTCAACTCCAAGAAAAGCCTCTACTCGTGGATAGATCAAGCTCAGCCCAAGCATACATCAAATGGGCCCCGGAAGTGGATTTATGCATTAATTACTTACTCATGTAAACCCTAGTAGCTAGTCTAGTATATATAGGACTTTTAACTATTGTATTAGACATCTTTTGATCACTTTAGATCTGAGGAATATATCTCTGGACGCCTAGTCCTTAGACCATGGGGGCTGCCCATTCGGCCATGCCTGAACCTTTCACTTATGTATTTTCAACGGTGGAGTTTCTGCACACCATAGATTAAGGGTGTGGAGCTCTGCTGTACCTCAAGTTTCAATACAATTACTATTATTTTCTATTCAATTCTCTTTTATTCTTATTCCAAGATATACGTTGCACTTCAACTTGATGAATGTGATGATCCGTGACACTCATCATCATTTTCACCTATGAACGTGCGTGACTGACAACCACTTCCGTTCTACCTTAGGCCGGGCGCATATCTCTTAGATTCCCCAATAGAATCTTCGTGGTATAAGCAAGATAGATGGCGGAATTCATGGGGATCCGGAAAGTCTAACCTTGTCTGTGGTATTCCGAGTAGGATCCCGGGAATCCGGAAAGTCTAACCTTGTCTGTGGTATTCCGAGTAGGATTCCGGTATTGAATGACTGTGACGAGCTTCAAACTCCTGAGGGCTGGGCGTGATGACAAACGCAAAAGAATCAAGGGATTCTACTCCAACCTGATTGAGAACCGACAGATGATTAGCCGTGCTGTGACAGAGCATTTGGACCATTTTCACTGAGAGGATGGGATGTAGCTATCAACAAGGGTGATGCCTCCAGACGATTAGCCGTCCAGTGATAGCGCATAGGACCATTTTCCTGAGAGGATTAAAAGTAGCCATTGATGATGGTGATGCCCTACATACAGCTTGCCATGGAAAGGAGTAAGAAGGATTGAATGAAAGCAATAAGAAAGTAGAGATTCGAAAGGATTCTAGCATCTCCACACGCCTATCTGAAATTTCCACTATTGATTTACATAAGTATCTCTATCCTATTTTATTTTCTGTTTATTTTTATTAATCATATTTGATTTTCTAAATTCCATAATTTTATCCTCCTGACTGGGATTTACAAGATGACCATAGCTTGCTTAATACCAACAATCTCTGTGGGATCGACCCTTACTCACGTAAGGTTTATTACTTGGATGACCCAGTACACTTGCTGGTTAAGTTGAACGGAGTTGTGTCCACACATAGCCAAGAGCCATAATAATGATTCCATACAATAACAAAGAGTACTACATTGATGTGATCACAATTTCGTCCACCATGATCATTATTTTCTTTTTTGAGCTATACTTATTTTCTTTTTCTTAGCTATTTTTTTGGGATCATTGCACTTGGCTTTAACTCTTAATGTTCTATCTCAAGGCGGCTTTTTAAGATGAGTTTTCAGTCGACACTTCCGAACTAGTTGGTTTAAGCTATTGAAGTACCCCTCAGATTTACTTTCTTAAGCCTCTTTCCTTGACACAGTCACACCACAAGCACTTACCTAGGAAAACAACTCTTTGAGCTTTTGTTTCTTTTTAACTTTCTTAGCCATTAGTGCTTAGAGAATTGGGCCTTTCTCTTTGCATTCCTTTTTGTTTTCTTTTCTTGCTACTTCTTGGTTTTATAAATATTTGAGAATCTCCATAATACTTCTCTAAACTTTACTCCATGTCTTATAGCTCCCCATGCAAGTTTTCACAAACATGTAACCTCATGACATATTTATATTATTAGAACCTCCACTTCTCTTAATCTTATTTGCCCCAAAATTTAAAAAATTTCTTTAACCTTTTCCATTCAAAAGCTTTTTGTTGCATGCTTAAAGATATTGGGTGTAAAAACCAGCTTAACCGCTTTAATAAAATAATAATTTAAATTTCCGAAATAGGTTCGAAAATATAGAAATGATATTTTGAGAATAAAAAGGTGAAATTTGATTTCAATGAATTTTTTCTGAGTTGAAAAATGTATCATTTTCGAAAAGTTTTTGTAAAAATGCGTACTGGTGCTTAAGCCGGCAGTACCGGCTCTATGATGCGCCACTATTTTGTGGTACATTTTGGGCGTAATTTAGAGGATTTCATCAACTTCCTTCACACTTATCCACATAAAATGCATTGTTTTGTGTTTCTTTCCCAATTTCGCTTAATGGTTGAAAACATGCTTTTTAGACTCTATATAAGCTATATTTTAATCTCCCTTTATTACCATTTGATGCCGTGATCTGTTTGTTAAGTAATTTCAGAGCTTATAGGGGGCAAGAATGGTCTAGAAGAGGGAAAGAAAGCATGCATAAGTGGAAGGAGCATAAAATTGGAGCTTTGGAGCACAAGCACCGACGCGCACGCACAGATGACGCGCACGTGTGGGAGCTCGGATCTAGAATTGGCGCGCAAAAGTTGACGCTTCCGCGTAGCTGAGCAAAGTTATCATTGATGCGTACGCACGCTTGACGCGTATGTGTGGATCGCAAATGCCCATCGACGCGTATGCATGACGCGCGCACGTGACCTCTTCAATGAAAACGTGCCTGGCGATTTCAGAGAAGCTTCTGACCCAATTCTAAGTGGAATTCTGGCGGGAAAAGATTAAAAGAACCAAGGGTTAAAGGAGATACACACTTTTCACACATTTAGATATTTTGAGAGTTAGTTTTTGGTAGTTACACTTTTAGAGAGAGAAACTCTAACTTCTCTCTAGGTTTTTGGCTTTCTCAATCTCAATTGTACTTGGATTCTTTGGTGAGATCTAAATTTGACTCAATTCTACATTGTTGTAGATCTTCTTCTTCTACTCTCAATTTAGTGTTCTTGTTGTTCTAGCATTGTTGATCTTGGATCTAGACTTTGTCACTTTGATTTCCATTAATGAATTGAGAAATTTCATGTTCATTGTTGTTAATTGTCGATTGTTGCTAATTGTTTGCAATAGATAGCTTTAGTACAACTTACTTTCTCAATTTTATGATATCTTCCATTGTTGCTCACCAATTGTTTGAGAAAATGTTTACTTTAGCTATGGAGTAGAATTTCACTTTTGGCTTAGAGAGTTGGATAATTGGAGATACTTGAATTGTCAAAGCTTTTGTTGATTGATAATTAGAAATTGCTAATTGGCTTGAATGACACTAACTCTAGTCTCTCACTAGGATTTGACTAGGACTTGTGGACTCAAGTTGATTATTTCCACTTTTCTTTCCTTCATAGTTAGAGGTTGACTAAGTGGAGTAATAACCAATTGATATCACAATTAATAGAGATAATGATGATAGGACTTCAAATTTCCAACCCTAGCCAAGGCTTTTATATTGATTGATTGTCATGCACTCTTACTTGATTTCAAATTCTTGTATCCCTTAGTTTCATTGCTATTTGTTCATTACTTTTATGCGAGTTTGTTTACATTTTTCGTACTCAACCTCAAACACCAAGAGACTCCTAGCCAATGATGTGCATCTTAAGGCAACTCCTAGGGAGAACAACTCAGGAGTAATACTCTCAGTTATTGAATTGGATTGTGGACACACACTTTCTTTGTTTGTTGCGCTATAGCTTGTTGGTTTAGACTATACTCACGACAAACATATTTGGTAAAATTCTATACCGACAAAATATAGAGCATCACTCTAGTCTGTCCAGTACTGCGTATTTTGGAAAATAAGATTTTGAAAATTGATTTATTGTTTCGAATGGACAAAAATAATTTAGAATTGAAAATTGGACACTAATCTTAAAGGTTTTGACCCAAAGTGGGGCAAACGGACCAAAAACACTTAGCGGGTTAGACCAGGGCCAAGTGGGCCCAAGTCCAACATATAAATGCCCTAACTAAGAGGCATTCAGCCTCATTTTCAGAAAATAAAGAGAGAGGGACGGTGAGAAGAGAGAAGAGAAGGGGTTTGGGTTACTATTCACCTAAACCTTATTTTGATCATAACTTGAGCAACAGAGTTCCGATTGACGAGCCGTTTGTGGCTACGCAAAGCTCTCATCGAGCTCTTAATTTCTAGATAAGTTTAGTAGGTAAGATTTCTCAAATCACGCTCCATTTTCCAGACTTAGAATTTCTGCATTTTTGGGTTTGGTTTTTGAGTAGATTTTGTGATTTTGCTTGTTTAGATGATCTCTAGTAGCAGATAATTGTTAGGTTTTACCCCTAATCTCTTTGGATAAGTTAAGGTTTCACTAAACCCTTGTGTTTAGTTGTTTTGTGTATCTTAGAATTTGATTTTTGATATATATATATATATATATATATATATATATATATATATATATGATGTTAGTTTGAGCTTTGGTGCTTGTTGGAGTTGCCTTGGCTTTTTGGAAGCTTGTTGGAATTAAGTTTGGTGTTTGAGCATATTGGGAATCGACCAAGGTATGATTTCAATTTTCTTTATGTAATATGTAATGTTTTGTGAACCTTAGGCTAGTTGACCTTAAGATAGGATTGAATATTTTGGATGTATGTTTAATTGTATGTAATTTTGATGTTTGAGGATAAGTTGTATGGTGGTGATGATGATATGGAGTTTTGGGATGTGGGATATATGATATTGTTGATGTTGATTGTTGGCATTTAGTGACTATGGAGGTTGATAATGAATCTTGTGATTTATTGTTGTCGATGAGGGTTTCTTGATATTGTTGATGATTAATGATGAATATTGATGTTATTGGTAATGGATGGTAAGTGTTGATATTGTTGATAAATGATGTGAATTATGAATTTTGATGATGATAAATTGATGCTTGGATGGATAAGTGTTGAAGGAGTTGATAGATTGGGATATTAAAGCTTGGATGTTTGGTGCACGAAACTGGCTCTGCAGAATTCGCACAAATAGACCGGCAAGTATACCGGGTCGTCCAAGTAATACCTCAGGTGAGTGAGGGTCGATCCCACAGAGATTGTTGGTTTGAGCAAGTAGTGGTTACCTTGCATATCTTAGCTAGGCGGATAGAAATTATAAGTTGTCTGATAAACCGCTATTTTATGATTTATTTTGTACTGATTTGAGTGGATTTTATCCCTTATTCTCACACTTATTCAAAGAATTCGCATGTTCTACATTTTCCTTCCTAATTTTATGCTATGATTGAAAACATGCTTCTTTGGTCTTAAATTTGCTAATTTTAATCATCTCTTATTACCATTCGATGCCGTGATATTTTTGTTAAGTGTTTTTAGGGTTTATAGGGCAAGAATGACTTAGAGGATGGAAAGGAAGCATGCAAAAGTGGAAGGAATACAAGAAATTGAAAGAATTGCTAGGTTGTCAATCCTGACCTCTTCGTACTAAATCGATCATAACTTGAGCTACAGAGGTTTGAATGAGGCGCTTCCAGTTGCGTTGGAAACCTAACATCTGGGGCTTCAAAATGATACGCAATTTGCCATAGTCGCCTTACAGTTAGGTGACACGCACGCGTGGTATGACGCGTACGCGTGACTGGTGCGGCAGACAAGCGACGCGTACACGTGGGCGACGCGTACCCGTGACAAGGCGTCACGTGCTGCAGATATCAAAAAATGCTGGGCGCGATTTCTGGGCTGGTTTTGGCCCAGTTCCAAACCCAAAAACACAGATTAGAGGCTACAGAGTGGGGAAATCAATCATTCACACATTCATTCACATAATTTTAGGTTTTAGATTTAGTTTTCGAGAGAGAGAGAAGCTCTCTCCTCTCTCTAGGTTTTAGGGTTTCTCTTTCAATTTCTCCTTAGGTTCAGGTTTAATTTTACTTTAATTTAGTTTTCTCTTACTTTTATTTGTTCAAGCACTTTAGTTCATCTTCCTCCCTTGTTATTTCCCTTTTTCACCATTTTCATGTTTATGAGCTATTGTTACATTTGATTTCTTCTAATGCAATTTGTGTTTTCTATGATTATTGTTGCTCTCTTTAATTGTTAGTCATTGATCCTTGTAATTGGTTGTTTAGATTTATTTTCCTTGTTAGTTTTCTATGCTTTTATTTTATGCCTTCCAAGTGTTTGATAAAATGCTTGGTTGGGTTTTAAATTAGATTTTTATGTTCTTAGCAAGGATTGATAATTAGAGACTCTTGAGTTATCAAAACTCATTTGTTGATTGGTAATTGAAGATTGCCGGTTAGCTTGAACTTCACCAAAGCTAGTCTCTCACTTTGAGTTGACTAGGACTTGTGAACTCAAGTTAATTGTATACACATGACCTTCCACAATTGGTTTGAGGTTAACTAAGTGAAGGCAACTTGCATTTACCATCACAATTGACAATGATAATGAGGATAGAACTTCTAATTATCAATCCTTGCTAAGAGCTTTCTTAGTTACTAATTTATTTTCTTGTTATTTACATTCCTTGTTTATTAAACTCAAAACCCAAAGAGATACAATCTCATAACCAATAATAAACTACACTTCCCTGCAATTCCTTGAGAGACGACCCGAGGTTTAATACTTCGGTTAATTTATTGGGTTTGCTTAAGTGACAAACTATTTAAATTTGATTGAGGTTTAATTGTCGGTTTAGAACTATACTTGCAACACGCTTATTTTTGTGAAAATCTTTACCGACATTTTTCTTCCAACAATTTTTGGCGCTGCTGCCGGGGAATTGCAAATGTGTGCCTTATTATTGGTTATTATGAATATTGTGAATATGTTTTCCTTTTTGTTTCTTTGTTAGTTGTTTCTAGTTTTAGGAGTTTATTTTCATTATTTCTCATTAGTTTTTGTTTTTATTTTCTCTTGTTACTATGAATTCTCACCCCTTTGGCTATGAGTTTGGTTTCAATTATGTTGTAGGCAGTGGAGATTACACTGAAAGCTTGGATCAAGGATGGGACAATCAAAGATGGGAGAAGCCACAAGGATTTGATCAACCCTCTTGGCAATAACCTCCTCCAATGCACTATGAGCAACAACCATCCTATGATGCATACCAAGACAATGGTTATGGTGGACCTCTTCATGACAATCAACACCCACCACAATATACCTATGAACTCCCTCCTCAACATAGATTTGAGCCACCGTACTCATAAGCCCCATGTTACCAAACACCCCTATATGACCCTAACCCATATCAACCACACCAACCACCTTATGAGCCATGCGAACCATACATAGAGCCACCCCAATTCCAACCTAATTACTCCCAAGAACCACCACCTCCATATACACCATGTCCATATCCATCAATCCAAGAGCCATATGATCCTATTTATGTTAGCCAAGTGGAACAAGAGTCACAGGATTATTTTAAGGAGGCCATGGATCGACTTCACGCAACCATCTATCAAATGGAGCGAGAGAAAAGCCGAAAAGCACACGAAGCTCTCATGGCTAACGGATCTCAACTTGAGAATAAGGGACTGAAGTGTGTTGTACAACAAGTGGAAAAGATGGAGAGTGTTGAATCGCTACATCCCTATTATGATGAACCACCCTCCTATCATGAACCTTACCTCCCAAGCATTGAACCCTCATATCCACCCCAATCTCCAATGGATGATACTCTTGGTGTTCTTCTTCAAGAGCAAAGAGAGATGCAAAGGACGACACAAGAATTCATAGCTACCTTGACCGAGGTAGTAGGTAATTTAGCCTCACTGCGCTTCGACACTCAAAGTACCACGATGGCCGCATGTGGAGAGTCTAATGAGGAGCGTAGCATGAAGGAAAAATTGGAAACTCTGGTGAAAAATGAGGAATGTGGTTTTTTACTAAAACAATTGGAGGAAGCCGTACTTGTTGAAGAGGAAGAAGTGGTTGAAGACTTAGGAGATGTTGAACCTCCATAGGAATCTAGAGTGGTAGAGTATTCCTCCAAGAAGCTTGAAATTGATGTTGAGGAGGCTAGTGCACAACCCCCAAGGCATGTTCCCTATGAAGAATTGGACGCAATAGATCAAGAAGGAAGTTCCCTTGGTGATGATGATCATGAATCAATCCTTCCTAGTAATGAATTTACATTCACAAGTGAACCCCTTGAGTTCAAAGAACCTTCTCCCGATGAAATTAAAAGCAACATTGAGGTAGATACCTCTCAACCTCATATTTATGATTTGAGTGATGGAGAAGAGTTGGATGAATCCGGTGAGGAAGAGCTTGAAAGTGAAGAACCCTTTCAAAAGGTGGAAGTCCTTCGACAAGGTTGGACGGGAGTTGAATATGCTTAGTCAAGATCGTTAGAGACCTCTCTACCTAGGTTGCCGTCTACTCCTCCTCTTGAGTGGGTGATAAACCACTATTTTATGGTTTATCTTGTGCTTAATTGAGTGGATTTTATCAACTCTTTACCCACTTATTCATACTATTTGCATGGTTTTACATTTGCCTTCCTAATTATGTGCTTTGATTGAAAACATGCTTCTTTGGCCTTAAGTTCCCTATGTTTAATCCTCTCTTATTACCATTAGATGCCTTGATATGTGTGTTAAGTGTTTTCAGATATTATAGGGCAGGAATGGCTCAGAGGATAGAAAGGAAGAATGCAAAAATGGAAGGAATACAAGAAGTTGGAGAAACTGCTAAGCTGTCCAGCCTGACCTTTTCGCACTCAAACAGCTATAACTTTAGCTATAGAGGTCCAAACGACGCGATTTCAATTGAGTTGAAAAGCTAACGTTCGGAGCTTCGATTTGATATATAATATGCCATAGTTGCCCTGACGCTAGGCGACACGAACGTGTGATCCACGCGGACGCGTCGCATCTGCGAACTTCAATCCGCGCGGCCGCGTGGGCGACGCCTCCGCGTCACTTGCCCGCGACCTGAACGTACCAGAATACCCAGGGGGCGATTTCTGGGCTATTTTTGACCCTGTTTTCGGTCCGGAAAACACAGATTAGAGGCTATAAAGTGGGGGAATGCATCCATTCATCATCATGCTCTCATAATTCATAATTTTAGTTTTAGATGTAGTTTTTAGAGAGAGAGGTTCTCTCCTCTCTCTTAGGATTAGGATTAGGATTAGGATTTCATCTTCTTCAATCACAGGTTCAATATTCCTTTTATATATTTTCCCAATTTAGTTTATGAACTCTTTATGTTTGGATTGATTTTCTTAATTAATGTTATTTGAGGTATTTCAGTTTATGATTGTTTTATTTATATGAATGCTTTTAATTTAATTTAGATATTTTTCCTTTTGGCTTTGGTTAAATAATTGGTAACTCTTGAGTTATCAAACTCATTGTTGATTGAAAATTGGAATTCTTCAAGAATTAATTCGAGATCCAATAACTCCAACTTTTCCCAAGGAAAGACTAGGACTTGAGGATTCGAATTAATTCATCCACTTTACTTACCTTCATAGTTAGAGGTTAACAAAGTGGGAGAAAAATCCAATTCTCATCATAATTGATAAGGATAACTAGGATTGGACTTCCAGTTCTTCATACCTTGCCAAGAGATTTTATTATTGTTAATTTATTTTACTTGTCATTTAAATATACCTGTGCCCATTGCCCAAACTCCAAAACCCCAATTTACAAACTCATAACCAATAATAAGAACATACCTCCCTGCAATTCCTTGAGAAGACGACCCGAGGTTTAAATACTCGGTTATCAATTTTAAAAAGGGGTTTGTTACTTGTGACAACCAAAACGTTTGTAAGAAAGGTTGGTTGCTTGGTTTAGTAACTATACTTACAACGAGAGTTTACTATAACTTCTAAACCATCAATCTTCAGTTCTTCAAAACGGCGCCGTTGCCGGGGAATCGCAAACGTGTGCCTTATTATTGGTTATTGTAAATATTTTTCAAATATATATATATATCTTATCTTATTTTTTAAAAAAAATCAAATTTTTTTTAAAATATTCTCTTTTTATTAATTTTTATTTTTATTTTCTCTTACTACCATGAACTCTCACCCCTTTGGCTATGAGTCTGGGTATAATTATGTTGCAGGAAGAGGAGATTATAGTGACAACATGCACCATGGTTGGAACAATCAAAGATGGGAGGAGCCACAAGAATTTGATCAACCCTCATGGCAACAACCACCTCCAATGGACTATCAACAACCATTATGTGATGCATATCAAGGCAATAGCTATGGTGAGCAATCTTTCAATTATCAACAACCACCACCATATGCCTATGAACCCCCTTCTCAACATAGCTTTGAACCACCACAATTACAAGCCCCTTTCCACCATTCACCTCCATATGACCCTAACCCTCAACCACCATACCAACCACCTTATGAGCCATATGAACCATATATAGAACCACCTCAATTCCAACCCAATTACTCCCAAGAACCACCACTTCAATATTCACCATCTCCATATCCATCAATCCAAGAGCACTATGATCCTATTTATGAAAGCCGAGCGCATCAAGAGACAAAGGATCGTTTCAAGGAAACAGTGGATCGATTTCAGGCAACCATTCGTCAATTGGAGCAAGCGATAATTCAATTAGCTTCCCGACGTTCGGACACACAAGGAGCCCCCATGGCTTCATGTGGACAATCTAATGAAGAACGTAGCTTGAAGGAGATACTAGAAACTCCAGTGAACGATACGAAGCATGACTTTGTACTGGAACAAGTGGAGGAAGCCGGAATTATTGAAGAAGAAGAAGTGGTTGAAGATTTAGGAGATGCAGAACCTCCATGGGAAAGTCCAGTCATAGAACCCCCTTCCAAGACGTTTGAAATTGATATTGAGGAGGGTGTACAACCTCCAAGGCATATCACAGTTGAAGACTTGGAAGAGGTTGATCAAGAGATATAGATTCAAGAAGAAGAAGCACAAGCTTCCATGACCTTGGAAAGCAATGAAGAGGAGATTGAATTGGAAGAAAGCTACCAAGAGGAAGAGGTTGAAATTGAAGAAGCTTGCAAAGAGGTGGTAATTATCAGAGAAAAGCACAAGGGAGTGGAGCTTACAATTTCATTAAAAATACCTCCCCCTAAATTGCCATCATCCTTCACAACATTCAAGTGGGTAAAATTCATATCCCTTAGCTTTCTAATTCCACTTGAATATGGGCTACTGGAGACGGATGGTCAACTTAGAGCTCTTTGTGGCATTTAGAGCAAGAGGAAGATGATCAGTGGCAAGAATTGTCTTGCAAAGTTCATTATGGTTGGAAGCTCAAAGTTTAAACACAAAGGTTGGTATAGAGCTCAGCTTAATGGGTCTAGGAAGCTGTTTGGTTACTTCAGTGAGAATTCTAAAGCTGAACCACCCGGATGGAATCATGATAATCAACTTGAAGACGGGTGTAGAAACAAGATTTGGGATCCCGGAGGATATTGGATTTGCAAACATTGGTGGAGATTCCTGGATCAGTACAAGCATAAGCCACCATGACAAGGAGCTCGCCAAATGTCCAACTTAAGGACTTTAACTAAAAGTGCTAGGTGGGAGACAACCCACCATGGTATTATCGTTCCTCTTTCAGTTTTAATTCTAGTCTGTTTTGTTTGTTTTTGAGTTTTGATTGAACCTGGAATCATGCATACTTGCATAGCATTCATATTAAGCATTGCATTCTGCATTTTGCATAAAAAAAATGCCACACGACGCGACAGCATCAGCGATGCGTCCGCGTCGCAAGGAAAGGGGAGAAAATAAAAACGAACAGAGAGTCACGCTGGAGCGTGGCTGGAGGCGTGCCAGTGGCACAAATCGACCCACGCGACCGCGTCCGCGTCACATGGGAATAATGGCCTCCCACGCGACCGCATGACCCACGCAGCCGCGTGCCCTGATTTTCGACGTAAAAAGGGTGCACAACTAATTATTGTGCGAGAGTGGTGCTGGATTGGTGCTGAATGCACAATTCTACCCACGCGGACGCATGGCTCACGCGTCCGTGTCATTCCCTTCTAAAGCCCACTCACGCGATCGCATGCCCCACGCGATCACGTCACCCCAAATTTGGTAAATAAAATAATTCGAACAGAGAGTTGTGCAGGAGCGAGGCTGCACTCGCGCCAGAAGCATAACATGTGTCACGTGACCACGTGACCGACGCGACCGCGTCGATTAACTTAAAGTGCAAGTTACGCGACCGCGTGCCCCACGCGTCCGCGTCGCTTACGCCGCACAGCTTATCCTAATTTGCCAAATATCTTATCTTTTCTTCCCCAATCCTAATTTTTCCCTCCCTCCTTTCTTACTCACTTCTTTCCCTTCTCATTCTTCTTATCTTTCATTTTATTTTACTTAATTTATTTGCATATTTCATTCATTGCATTTTAATTTAGTGCATATTTTTCTTTTCTTTTCTAAATTTATTAATTTTCCTTTGGTGTTGATTTTCTTATTTAACTGTTGCATCTTTTCTGGTGTTATTTTGATGCTTAGTGACTTGTTTTACAATGTTGGGTAATGTTAATTTCTGTCAATGTCAATGTTTTATACCTGTATTCTTTTTGCATTAGCATGAACTTACATTGTCTTTCATTACCCACTCTCTTCCCCATTGTTGTACATTTTGTCCCACTGGCATGCCATGGCTTCTATTGTTTTCTCACGTACATGTTGAAGCTTCCATGTTGGTGCACGAAATTGTGATTCCTTTGTTATTGTATTTTGTAAAATTCATTGCTTTTTCAACTATGTGTGGACACAACTCCGTTCAACTTAACCAGCAAGTGTACTGGGTCATCCAAGTAATATCTTACGTGAGTAAGGGTAGATCCCACAGAGATTGTTGGTATGAAGCAAGCTATGGTCACCTTGTAAATCTCAGTTAGGCAGATTAAATGGTTATGGGTTTCAAAAATTAATAATAAACAGAAAATAAAAAGGGAAAGAAATACTTATGTAAATCAATAGTGGGAATTTCAGATAGGCGTGTGGAGATGCTAGAATCCTTTCGAATCTCTACTTTCTTATTGCTTTCATCCAATCCTTCTTACTCCTTTCCATGGCAAGCTGTATGTAGGGCATCACCATCATCAATGGCTACTTTTAATCCTCTCGGGAAAATGGTCCTATGCGCTGTCACTGCACGGCTAATCGTCTGGAGGCATCACCCTTGACAATGGCTACATCCCATCCTCTCAGTGAAAATGGTCCAAATGCTCTGTCACAGCACGGCTAATCATCTGTCGGTTCTCAATCAGGTTGGAGTAGAATCCCTTGATTCTTTTGCGTTTGTCATCACGCCCAGCCTTCAGGAGTTTGAAGCTCGTCACAGTCATTCAATACCGGAATCCTACTCGGAATACCACAGACAAGGTTAGACTTTCCGGATTCCCGGGATCCTACTCGGAATACCACAGACAAGGTTAGACTTTTCGGATCCCCATGAATGCCGCCATCTATCTAGCTTATACCACGAAGATTCTGTTGGGGAATCTAAGAGATATGCGCCCGGCCTAAGGTAGAACAGAAGTGGTTGTCAGTCACGCGCGTTCATAAGTGAGAATGATGATGAGTGTCACGGATCATCACATTCATCAAATTATTGTGAAACGTATATCTTGGAATAAGAATAAAAGAGAATTGAATAGAAAGTAATAGTAATTGTATTGAAACTTGAGGTACAGCAGAGCTCCACACCCTTAATCTATGGTGTGCAGAAACTCCACCGTTGAAAATACATAAGTGAAAGGTTCAGGCATGGCCGAATGGCCAGCCCCCTAAAACGTGCTCAATGGCCTCCTAAGATGAAGAATAAAACAAAGCTGAGACCAAAGATGAAACGTGGTCAAAAGACGACTAATACATTAGTAAAAAGTCTTATTTATACTAAACTAGCTACTAGGGTTTACATGAGTAAGTAATTGATGCATAAATCCACTTTCGGGGCCCACTTAGTGTATGCTTGGGCTGAGCTTGATCTATCCACGAGCTGAGGCTTTACTTGGAGTTGAACTCCAAGTTATAACGTGTTTTGGGCGTTCAACTCCGGATCATGATGTGTTTCTGGCGTTTAACTCCCGACAGCAGCATGTACTTGGCGTTCAACGCCAATTTACGTCATCAATTTTCGAATAAAGTATGGACTATTATATATTTCTGGAAAGCTCTGGATGTCTACTTTCCAACGCCGTTGAGAGTGCGCCATTTGGAATTCTTTAGCTCTAGAAAATCCATTTTGAGTGCAGGGAGGTCAGATTCCAACAGCATCAACAGTCCTTTTGTCAGCCTTTTACAGAGTTTTGCTCAAGTCCCTCAATTTCAGCCAGAAATTACCTGAAATCACAGAAAAACACACAAACTCATAGTAAAGTCCAGAAATGTGAATTTAACATAAAAACTAATGAAAACATCCCTAAAAGTAGCTTGAACTAACTAAAAACTACCTAAAAACAATGCCAAAAAGCGTATAAATTATCCGCTCATCACAACACCAAACTTAAATTGTTGCTTGTCCCCAAGCAACTGAAAATCAATTAGGATAAAAAGAAGAGAATATACTATAAATTCCAAAATATCAATGAATATTAATTCTAATTAGATGAGCGGGACTTGTAGCTTTTTGCTTCTGAACAGTTTTGGCATCTCACTTTTTCCTTTGAAGTTTAGAACGATTGGCTTCTTCTAGGAATTTAGAATTTCGGATAGTGTTATTGACTTTCCTAGTTAAGCATGTTGATTCTTGAACACAGCTACTTATGAGTCTTGGCCGTGGCCCTAAGCACTTTGTTTTCCAGTATTACCACCGGATACATAAATGCCACAGACACATAACTGGGTGAACCTTTTCAGATTGTGACTCAGCTTTGCTAGAGTCCCCAGTTAGTGGTGTCCAGAGCTCTTAAGCACACTCTTTTGCTTTGGATCACGACTTTAACCACTCAGTCTCAAGCTTTTCACTTGGACCTTCATGACACAAGCACATGGTTAGGGACAGCTTGATTTAGCCGCTTAGGCCTAGATTTTATTTCCTTGGGCCCTCCTATCCATTGATGCTCAAAGCCTTGGATCCTTTTTACCCTTGCCTTTTGGTTTTAAGGGCTATTGGCTTTTTCTGCTTGCTTTCTCTTTTTCTTTCTATTTTTTTTCGCCAATTTTTTTTCAAGCTTTTGTTTTTCACTGCTTTTTCTTGCTTCAAGAATCAATTTCATGATTTTTCAGATCATCAATAACATTTCTCTTTGTTCATCATTCTTTCAAGATCCAACAATTTTAGCATTCATAAACAACAATATCAAAAGACATATGCACTGTTCAATCATTCATTCAGAAAACAAAAAGTATTGTCACCACATCAATATAATTAAATTAAATTCAAGGATAAGTTCGAAATTCATGTACTTCTTGTTCTTTTGAATTAAAACATATTTCATTTAAGAGAGGTGAAGGATTAATGGATTTTATTCATAGCTTTAAGACATAGTTACTACATACTAATGATCATGAAGTAGAGACACAAAACATAGATAAACATAACATAGAAATCGAAAAACAGAAAGCAATAAGAACAAGGAATGAATCCACCTTAGTGGCGTCTTCTTCTTGAAGGACCAACAATGTCCTTAAGCTCTTCTATGTCCCTTCCTTGCCTTTGTTGCTCCTCCCTCATTGCTATTTGGTCTTCTCTTATTTCTTGGAGAATGATGGAGTGCTCATGATGTTCCACCCTTAACTGTTCAACATTGTGGCTCAAATCTTCTAAGGAAGTGTTGAGTTGTTCCCAATAGTTGTTAGGAGGAAAGTGCATCCCTTGAGGCATCTCAGGGATTTCTTGATGATGAGCTTCCTCATGCATCTCTTGAGAACCGTGGAGGGTCTCTCTTGCTTGCTCCATCCTCTTCTTGGTGATGGGCTTATCCTCTTCAATTGAGATGTCTCCTTCTATGATAACTCCAGCTGAGTAACATAGATGGCAAATGAGGTGAGGAAAAGCTAGCCTTGCCATGGTGGAGGGCTTTTCGGCTATTTTGTAGAATTCATTGGAGATGACTTCATGAACTTCTACTTCCTCTCCAATCATGATGCTATGAATCATGATGGCCCGATCCACAGTAACTTCGGATCGGTTGCTAGTGGGAACGATGGAGCGTTGAATGAACTCCAACCATCCTCTAGCCGCAGGCTTGAGGTCCAGTCTTCTTAGTTGAACTGGCTTGCCTTTGGCGTCTCTCTTCCATTGAGCTCCTTCCACACATATGTCCGTAAGGACTTGGTCCAACCTTTGATTAAAGTTGACCCTTCTAGTGTAGGGGCGTTCATCTCCTTGCATCATGGGCAAGTGGAATGCCAACCTCACATTTTCCGGACTAAAATCTAAGTATTTCCCCCGAACCATTGTGAGATAATTCTTTGGACTCGGGTTCATACTTTGATCATGGTTCCTAGTGATCCATGCATTGGCATAGAACTCTTGAACCATTAAGATTCCGACTTGTTGCATGGGGTTGGTTAGGACTTTCCAACCTCTTCTTCGGATTTCATGTCGGATCTCCGGATACTCATTTTTCTTGAGCTTGAAAGGGACCTCAGGGATCACTTTCTTCTTTGCCACAACATCATAGAAGTGGTCTTGATGGCTCTTGGAGATGAATCTTTCCATCTCCCATGACTCGGAGGTGGAAGCTTTTGTCTTCCCTTTTCCTTTTCTAGAGGATTCTCCGGCCTTAGGTGCCATTGATGGTAATGGAAAAACAAAAAGCTTATGCTTTTACCACACCAAACTTAGAAAATTTCTCGCCCTCGAGCAAGAGAAGAAATAAGAGAAGAAGAAGAAGAAGAAAATGGAGGAGAGTGAGGGGAGATGGATTCGGCCATTTAGGGTGGGATTGGGTGGGAAAATGTTTTTAAATTTTGAAGGTGGGTGGGGTTTATGGGGAAGAGTGGATGGATGTGAGTGGTGAATAGGTGATGGGGAAGAGAGGGTGAGGTGATTGGTGAAGGGTTTTGTGAAGTGTGACATGGGGAAGAGTAAAATAGGATTAGGAGGTAAGGTGGGAATATAGTAGGTGGGGATCTTGTGGGGTCCAGAGGTCCTGAGGTGATCCTGTGGGGTCCACAGATCCTGAGGTGTCAAGGAATTCCATCCTTGCACCAAATAGGCATGTAAAATGCCTTTGCACACCATTCTGGCGTTTAAACGCCGAGTGGTGCACGTTCTGGGCGTTCAACGCCCATGTAAAGCATGTTTCTGGCGTTGAACGCCAGTTTCATGCTTGTTACTGGCGTTCAGCACCAGCTTTTCCTCTAGGCATATTTCTGGCGTTCAAACACCAGAATGTTGCTTGTTTCTGGCGTTCAGCGCCAGATTCATGCTCTGTTCTGGCGTTGAACGCCAGCCAGATGCTTCTTACTGGCGTTGAACGCCAGCCTGTGCTTCCTCCAGGGTGTGATTTTTCTTCTGCTGTTTTTGATTCTGTTTTTAATTTTTATATTTTTTCGTGACTCCTCATGATCATGTACCTAATAAAACACAAAATAACAATAAAATAAAATAAAATAAAAATTAGATAAATAAAATTGGGTTGCCTCCCAACAAGCGCTTCTTTAATGTCAATAGCTTGACAGTGGCTCTCATGGAGCCACAAGGTGATCTAGTCAATGTTGTATAGTCCCAACACCAAACTTAGAGTTTGGATATGGGGTCTTAACACCAAACTTAGAGTTTGGTTGTGGCCTCCCAACACCAAACTTAGAGTTTGACTGTGGGGGCTCTTCTTGACTCTGAACTGAGAGAAGCTCTTCATGCTTACTCTCTTTTGTCACAGAGGGATGGCCCTGTGCCTTAAACACAAGGTAGTCCCCATTCAATTGAAGGACTAATTCACCTCTGTTGACATCTATCACAGCTCCTGCTGTGGCTAGGAAAGGTCTTCCAAGGATGATGCATTCATCCTCTTCATTCCTAGTGTCTAAGATTATGAAATCAGCAGGGATGTAAAGGCCTTCAACCTTTACTAACACGTCCTCTACTATTCCATAAGCTTGTCTCAATGACTTGTCTGCCAATTGTAATGAGAACAAGGCAGGTTGTACCTCAATGATCCCCAGCTTCTCCATTACAGAGAGTGGCGTAAGATTTATCCCTGACCCCAGATTACACAGAGCTTTTGCAAAGGTCATGGTGCCTATGGTACAAGGTATCAAAAACTTGCCAGGATCTTGTTTCTTTTGAGGTAAAATTTGCTGAATCCAGGTATCCAGTTCACTAATGAGCAAGGGAGGTTCACTTTCCCAAGTCTCATTGCCAAACAACTTGGCATTCAGCTTCATGATAGCTCCTAAATATTGAGCAACTTGCTCTCCAGTCACATCTTCATCCTCTTCAGAGGAAGAATAGTCTTTAGAGCTCATGAATGGCAGAAGGAGATTTAATAGAATCTCTATGGTCTCTATATGAGCCTCAGATTCTTTTGGATCCTTAATAGGAAACTCCTTCTTGCTTGAGGGACGTCCCAGGAGGTCTTCCTCACTAGGATTTTTGTCCTCCTCCTCCCTTGAGCATTTGGCCATATTGATTATATCAATGGCCTTGCACTCTCCTTTTAGATTCTTTTCTGTATTGCTTGGAAGAATACTGGGAGGAGTTTCAATGACTTTCTTACTCAGCTGGCCCACTTGTGCCTCCAGATTTCTAATGGAGGATCTTGTTTCACTCATGAAACTGAAAGTGGCCTTTGACAGATCAGAGACTAGATTGGCTAAATTAGAAGTGTTTTGTTCAGAATTCTTTGTCTGTTGCTGAGAAGATGATGGGAAAGGCTTGCTATTGCTCAGCCTATTGCGTCCACCATTGTTAAAGCCTTGTTGAGGCTTTTGTTGATCCTTCCATGAGAAATTTGGATGATTTTTCCATGATGAGTTATAGGTGTTTCCATAAGGTTCACCCATGTAATTAACCTCTGCCATGGCAGGGTTCTCAGGATCATAAACTTCTTCAGAAGCTGCCTCTTTAGTACTGTTGGATGCATGTTGCCATCCATTCAGACTTTGAGAGATCATGTTGACCTGTTGAGTCAACACTTTGTTCTGAGCCAATATGGCATTCAGAGCATCAATTTCAAGAACTCTTTTCTTCTGAGGTATACCATTATTCACGGAATTCCTCTCAGAAGTGTACATGAATTGTTTGTTTGCAACCACATCAATGAGTTCTTGAGCCTCTTCAGGCGTTTTCTTTAGGTGAATAGATCCACCTGCAGAATGGTCCAATGACATTTTCGAAAATTCAGATAGACCATAATAGAATATATCTAATATGGTCCATTCTGAAAACATATCAGATGGACATCTTTTGGTCAGCTGCTTGTATCTTTCCCAAGCTTCATAGAGGGATTCACCATCTTTTTGTTTGAAGGTTTGAACATCCACTCTCAGCTTGCTCAGCTTTTGAGGAGGGAAGAATTTATCCAAGAAGGCTGTGACCAGCTTATCCCAAGAATCCATGCTATCCTTGGGTTGTGAATCCAACCATATTCTAGCTCTGTCTCTTACAGCAAAAGGGAAAAGCATGAGTCTGTAGACTTCAGGATTAACTCCATTCGTCTTTACAGTCTCACAGATCTGCAAGAACTCAGTTAAAAACTGATAAGGATCTTCAGATGGAAGCCCATAAAACTTGCAGTTTTGTTGCATTAAAGCAACTAGTTGAGGCTTAAGCTCAAAATTATTGGCTCCAATGGTAGGAATGGAGATGCTTCTTCCATCAAATTTGGACGTTGGCTTTGTGAAGTCACCAAGCATTCTCCTTGCATTATTATTATTTTCGGCTGCCATCTCCTTCTCTTGTTCGAAAATTTCTGAAAGGTTGTTTCTGGATTGTTGTAATTTAGTTTCTCTTAGTTTCCTTTTCAGAGTCCTTTCAGGTTCAGGATCAATTTCAACAAGAGTGCCTTTTTCGCTGTTCCTGCTCATATGAAAGAGAAGAAAACAAGAAAAGAAAGAGGAATCCTCTATGTCACAGTATAGAGATTCCTTTATGTTAGTAGAAAAAGAAAGGGGAGAAGAATGTAGAAGAGTGGGTTCAGAATTTTTTAGATGAAGAGAGATGAAGAGAAGTGTTAGTAATTAAATAATTAAATAGAAGAAGAGAAGAGAAAGAGAATTCGAAAATAATTTTAAAAAAAGGGTTAGTGATTTTCGAAAATTAGAGATAAGATGTAATTAAAATTAAAACATGAAACAATAAGAATTTTTGAAAAAAAAGGTGAGATATTTTTGAAAATTAGAGAGGGAAAAGTAGTTAGGTGGTTTTGAAAAAGATAGAAAACAAACAAAAAGTTAGTTAGTTGATTGAAAAAGATTTGAAATCAAATTTTAAAAAGATAAGAAGATAAGAAGTTAGATAAGATATTTTGAAATCAAATTTTGAGAAAGATAAAAATTTTTTTGAAAAAGATATGATAAAAGATAAAAAGATTTAATTCAAAAATTTGAAATTACTTACTTCACAAACAAGAAATTACAAGATAAGATTCTAGAACTTAAAGATTGAACCTTTCTTAACAAGAAAGTAACAAACTTCAAATTTTTGAATCAATCACATTAATTGTTAGTGAATTTTTGAAAATATGATATAAAGATAAGAAAAAGATTTTGAAAATATTTTGAAAAAGATTTTTGAAATTTTCGAAAAATAGAAAAAATGAAAGGGATATAATTTTTGAAAAAGATTTTGAAAAGATAAGATTTTTTTAAAATTGAAAATTTGACTTGACTTGTAAGAAACAACTAATTTTAAAAATTTTTGACCAAGTCAACCCAAAATTTCGAAAATTTGGAGAGAAAAAAAAAAGAAAAGATATATTTTTGATTTTTGAATTTTTAATGATGAAAGAGAAAAACACAAAAATGACCCAAAACATGAGAATTTTGGATCAAAACACAAGATGCATGCAAGAACACTATGAATGTCAAGATGAACACCAAGAACATTTTGAAGATCATGATGAACATCAAGAACATATTTTTGAAAAATTTTTGATGCAAAGAAAACATGCAAGACACCAAACTTAGAAATCTTTAATGCATGGATTCTAACAAACGAAAAATGCATATGAAAAACAACAAACAACACAAAATAAGAAAACATCAAGATCAAACAAGAAGATTTGTCAAGAACAACTTGAAGATCATGAAGAACACTATGAATGCATGAGATTTTCGAAAAATGCAAGAAAAATTTTTAAAGCATGCAATTGACACTAAACTTAAAAATTGACTCAAGACTCAAACAAGAAACACAAAATATTTTTGATTTTTATGATTTTTATGATTTTTTTGTATTTTAATAAAATTTTTTTCGAAAATAAAGTTAAAAAAAAAACGAAAAATAAAAGAAAGATTTTGAAAAAGATTTTTGAAAGGAAAATTACCTAATCTGAGTAACAAGATGAACCGTCAGTTGTCCATACTCGAACAATCCCCGGCAACGGCGCCAAAAACTTGGTGGACGAAATTGTGATTCCTTTATTATTGTAACTATGTGTGGACACAACTCCGTTCAACTTAACCAGCAAGTGTACTGGGTCATCCAAGTAATACCTTACGTGAGTAAGGGTCGATCCCACAGAGATTGTTGGTATGAAGCATGCTATGGTCACCTTGTAAATCTCAGTTAGGCAGATTAAATGGTTATAGGTTTCGAAAATTAATAATAAACAGAAAATAAAAAGGGAAAGAAATACTTATGTAAATCAATAGTGGGAATTTCAGATAGGCTCGTGTGGAGATGCTAGAATCCTTTCGAATCTCTACTTTCTTATTGCTTTCATCCAATCCTTCTTACTCCTTTCCATGGCAAGCTGTATGTAGGGCATCACCATCATCAATGGCTACTTTTAATCCTCTCGGGAAAATGGTCCTATGCGCTGTCACTGCACGGCTAATCGTCTGGAGGCATCACCCGTGACAATGGCTACATCCCATCCTCTCAGTGAAAATGGTCCAAATGCTCTGTCACAGCACGGCTAATCATCTGTCGGTTCTCAATCAGGTTGGAGTAGAATCCCTTGATTCTTTTGCGTTTGTCATCACGCCCAGCCTTCAGGAGTTTGAAGCTCGTCACAGTCATTCAATACCGGAATCCTACTCGGAATACCACAGACAAGGTTAGACTTTCCGGATTCCCGGGATCCTACTCAGAATACCACAGACAAGGTTAGACTTTCCGGATCCCCATGAATGCCGCCATCTATCTAGCTTATACCACGAAGATTCTGTTGGGGAATCTAAGAGATATGCGCCCGGCCTAAGGTAGAACGGAAGTGGTTGTCAGTCACGCGCGTTCATAAGTGAGAATGATGATGAGTGTCACGGATCATCACATTCATCAAAGTGTTGTGCAACGTATATCTTGGAATAAGAATAAAAGAGAATTGAATAGAAAGTAATAGTAATTGTATTGAAACTTGAGGTACAGCAGAGCTCCACACCCTTAATCTATGGTGTGCAGAAACTCCACCGTTGAAAATACATAAGTGAAAGGTTCAGGCATGGCCGAATGGCCAGCCCCCTAAAACGTGCTCAATGGCCTCCTAAGATGAAGAATAAAACAAAGCTGAGACCAAAGATGAAACGTGGTCAAAAGACGACTAATACATTAGTAAAAAGTCTTATTTATACTAAACTAGCTACTAGGGTTTACATGAGTAAGTAATTGATGCATAAATCCACTTCCGGGGCCCACTTGGTGTATGCTTGGGCTGAGCTTGATCTATCCACGAGTTGAGGCTTTACTTGGAGTTGAACTCCAAGTTATAACGTGTTTTGGACGTTGAACTCCGGATCATGGCGTGTTTCTGGCGTTTAACTCCAGACAGCAGCATGTACTTGGCGTTCAACGCCAATTTACGTCGTCAATTTCCGAATAAAGTATAGACTATTAAATATTGCTGGAAAGATCTGGATGTCTACTTTCCAACGCCGTTGAGAGCGCGCCATTTAGAGTTCTGTAGCTCCAGAAAATCCATTTTGAGTGCAGGGAGGTCAGATTCCAACAGCATCAGCAGTCCTTTTGTCAGCCTTTTTCAGAGTTTTGCTCAAGTCCCTCAATTTCAGCCAGAAATTACCTGAAATCACAGAAAAACACACAAACTCATAGTAAAGTCCAGAAATGTGAATTTAACATAAAAACTAATGAAAACATCCCTAAAAGTAGCTTGAACTTACTAAAAATTACCTAAAAACAATGCCAAAAAGCGTATAAATTATCCGCTCATCACATGTAAATGAGACCCTTATCATTTGGCATTAACCCAACCATACTTCATTTATTTTCTTATCTTTATTTCTGGGTTACTTTTCTTCCCTATTTTCTGTCAGGATGGCCACCTGGAAGTGAAGCGGAGGACGTTTACATGGGGAGAGAAGACAAGTCCATCTGCACAATATTTAGAGAAAAGCATCAGTTGGAACAACCCGTCCACCTGCACATCTTAGCATGCACTGAGGACGGTGCAATCTTTAAGTGTGGGGAGGTCGATACCGATCTCTATGGGTTAGTTATTTCCTATTTCAACACCAATGTTTTATTTTATTTGATAGTTCATTGTTGCATTTGCATATTTGTTTGATTTTTGCATATTTTATCACTTGGTTAAAATAATAATTTCTTTTGCAAGAAACTTTTTATAGCATTTCACTAATTTGAATAAAATTTTTTGTTACACTTGTTTGAAGTTGTATTTGGAACATGGTTTTTGAGCCAAAGAACACACAACCTGTGAGATTTTGAGTTTATTTATATGATTACATTATTTAACTATAAATTTTTATTCTTGTGTGTTTCCTTCTCTATAATTGCAATCTCTACTTTGTTCCATTCTATATGTCCATTATTTAGTGTATTTACATGCTTGCATATGATTGAGGCCATTATTTGTTATTAGCTCACTTATCCCAAATAAGCCTACCTTTTACATCACCCTTGTTAGCCAATTTGAACTTTTTAACCCCCTTCTATTTCATAACCACATTACTAGCCTTAAGCAGAAAAACAAAATAAAAATCCTAAGTTGAATCCTTGGTTAGCTTAAGATAGATATTGTGTATAATTTAAGTGTCGAGAAACTGTGGGAACATGGGTTAATAAGGGAATGTATCATGTTTCTAATTTATTTGAATATTGGGAATTTGGGAACCTACTCATGAAAAAAACCAAAATAGAAAAAATAATGGAAAATCCATGTGCATTGATAAGTTATGTTTGCTTTTATGATTCAAAAAAAAAAAAATTTATGAATAAGGGGACAAAATTACCCTAATAATAAGTTTAGTAGAGAAATCAATGCACATGGAAGTAAAATCAAAATAAAATTGGTACATGAGTATGTGATAAAAAGTGGGAAAATTATGGGAAGCTAAGTATAATTTTAAAATTTTTATAGAGTATGTATATGTTAGGTGAGATCTTAGACTACTCAAGGATTCACTTTACTAGCTCACTTAGCCTTATATATATACCCTTACCTTTATCTCAACCCCATTACAACCCTAAAAAGACCTCATGATGTTTGCATTGGTATGCTAAATATTTGTTGATTGATTAGATGAAGAACAAAGTTTTAGAAAGCATGACTAGAGAAGAGTAGAGTGATTACCCCATACACTAGAGAGATTAGAGTGATATACACTACCAATGAGGGTTCAGTGCTTAATTCTATGTTCCCTGCTTTCATGAGCTATCTTCTTACAAGTTTACTTGTCTTTATTTTATATGATTTTAATTAGTGAAATCTGATTTATGTTTGTCTTGGAGAACTTATTTATTTTTAACCAAGTAGGTAGAAACATTTTTGCTTGTAGTTTCATTCATATAGATAGGTTGCATTTCATACATCCTACCATTCCTCTTCATCTTTATAGTTTCTCTTGAGCTTAGCATGAGGACATGCTATTGTTTAAGTGTGGGGAGGTTGATAAACCACTATTTTATGGTTTATCTTGTGCTTAATTGAGTGGATTTTATCAACTCTTTACCCACTTATTCATACTATTTGCATGGTTTTACATTTGCCTTCCTAATTATGTGCTTTGATTGAAAACATGCTTCTTTGGCCTTAAGTTCCCTATGTTTAATCCTCTCTTATTACCATTAGATGCCTTGATATGTGTGTTAAGTGTTTTCAGATATTATAGGGCAGGAATGGCTCAGAGGATGGAAAGGAAGAATGCAAAAATGGAAGGAATACAAGAAGTTGGAGAAACTGCTAAGCTGTCCAGCCTGACCTCTTCGCACTCAAACGGCTATAACTTTAGCTACAAAGGTCCAAACGACGCGGTTCCAGTTGCGTTGGAAACTAACGTCTGGGGCTTCGATTTGATATATAATATGCCATAGTTGCCCTGACGCTAGGCGACGCGAATGTGTGATTCACGCAGACGCGTCGCATCTGCGAACTTCAATCCGCGCGGCCGTGTGTGCGACACCTCCGCAGGGGGGCGATTTCTGGGCTATTTTTGACCATGTTTTCGGTCTGGAAAACACAGATTAGAGGCTATAAAGTGGGGGAATGCATCCATTCATCATCATGCTCTCATAATTCATAATTTTAGTTTTAGATGTAGTTTTTAGAGAGAGAGGTTCTCTCCTCTCTCTTAGGATTAGGATTAGGATTAGGATTTCATCTTCTTCAATCACAGGTTCAATATTCCTTTTATATATTTTCCCAATTTAGTTTATGAACTCTTTATGTTTGGATTGATTTTCTTAATTAATGTTATTTGAGGTATTTCAGTTTATGATTGTTTTATTTATATGAATGCTTTTAATTTAATTTAGATATTTTCCCTTTTGGCTTTGGTTAAATAATTGGTGACTCTTGAGTTATCAAACTCATTGTTGACTGAAAATTAGAATTCTTCAAGAATTAATTCGAGATCCAATAACTCCAACTCTTCCCAAGGAAATACTGGGACTTGAGGATTCGAATTAATTCATCCACTTAACTTACCTTCATAGTTAAAGGTTAACAAAGTGGGAGAAAAATCCAATTCTCATCATAATTGATAAGGATAACTAGGATAGGACTTCCAGTTCTTCATACCTTGCCAAGAGATTTTATTATTGTTAATTTATTTTACTTGTCATTTAAATATACCTGTGCCCATTGCCCAAACTCCAAAACCCCAATTTACAAACTCATAACTAATAATAAGAACATACCTCCCTGCAATTCCTTGAGAAGACGACCCGAGGTTTAAATACTCGGTTATCAATTTTAAAAAGGGGTTTGTTACTTGTGACAACCAAAACGTTTGTAAGAAAAGTTGATTGCTTGGTTTAGTAACTATACTTACAACGAGAGTTTACTATAACTTCTAAACCATCAATCTTCAGTTCTTCAGTGGGTAAAACTTATCTCTATTAGCTTTATTGTCCCACTTGAGTATAGTATTCTTGAAACGGATGGCCAACTTCGGAGGCTTTGTGGAATGAAGCGTAAGAGAAGGATGCTTAGTGGTTGGAGTTGCAAATCAAGACTCATAAAGGTTGATATTTCAAGAGCTAGAAGCAAGGGTTGGACCAGTGATCACATGAGTGGATCCAAGAGAAGAGTTTGGTACTGCATTGAGAATTCAAATTGCTTGCCACCCGGTTGGAACAATGATGATCCACTCAAGGACGGGTGTGAAAACAAGATTTGGGATCCCGACATACAAGAGGATCAACTTTGGGAGCTCAAAGCTTGTGAAGAACTTCATCAAGGCTTGGTGAATTCACTTGGATATGTTGGAGCTTATTGGAAGTCCAAGCGTTGGTGGAAGTTTCAAGATGAGTTCAAGCACAAGCCACCATGACAAAGAGCTCACCAAATGTCCAACTTAAGGACTTTAACTAAAAGTGCTAGGTGGGAGACACCCCACCATGGTAAATTCTTTCTATTTTTCCTTTTATTTCTATTAGTAATAAGTTGAATTTTCATTTTTAATCAAGTTTATTTAGTTTAAGTTGTGATCTAGCTTGTTAAATAATGTTTAGATTTATTCTAGTAGATTTTTAGATTCTCAATTAGCCTTAAAAAAAGGGGATATGACACGTACGCATGACCCATGCGTATGTGTCGATATGAATTTCGCTCTCCAGTAGAATACACAGAGAATTGCACGGGAACTATGCGGGTGGGGAGCCTGGCGCACAACCCACACCACGCGTACGCGTGACATACGCGTACGCGTGATACACGCATATGCGTCACTTAGCCATTTCGTCTTTCCACGCATACGCGTGGGCAACGCTTACGCGTCGCTTCTAGTTTTTCATTCTTCTTCTTTCTTCTCTCTTTTCTTCTTCTTTCTTCTCTCCTTCTTCTTTCTTTCTATCTTTCTTCTTCTCTCTTCTTCCTTTCTCGCTTTCTTCTTTCCCCTCTCTTAAAAAAAAAGTAAATAAATAAATAAATAAAAACAAAGGAAATAAAAAAACATATTTTATTTTTCTCATCTTTCATTTTCTTTTGTTTATTGCATTTGCATACTTATATTCATTGCATTTTGATTTTGTTTTTATAGCTTGTTCTTATTTTCTTTTCTAAGTTTCTTATTTTTACATTGGTGTTGAATTCTCCTACTCAATTGTTGAGAATTTCTTGGATTATTTTGGTGCATCTTGACTTGTTTGGTGTTGTTGGGTGATGAAATCTTTTAAATAAATACTTAATCCCTTATGACTCTTGTGTTCTTTGTGCATCGATATGAACTCATATTGTCTTTCATGACCCACTCTTTCTCGTTTGAACTTGATGCTCAACATGCCCTTTATGTCATTTACTTATGCTTTGATTCTACTCTTGCATCAAGTGTAGTGATATGCCTTAGCTTATATTGTTTTCTCACTTGCGTGTTGTAGCTACCATGTAGTTGAGAATCCTACTCTTATTTGGCATTAGCCCCCGCCTATGTTTTATTTACTTTGATATCTTTGTTATGGGTATAATTTTCTTTCTCTTTCTCTCCTTTTAGGTTGGTCACCAAGAGGGAAAAGGAAAAGTTTCTAATTAGGGCAATAAACAAGTTCTTCCGCACAACCTTTCGAAGGAACACATCAGTTGTAGCAGCCCGTCCACTTGCACATCTTTGCATGCACCGAGAACGAGGTAATCTTTAAGTGTGTGGAGGTCAATACCGACTTCTGTGGGTTAGTTACTTTCTTTTCAACACCAATGTTTAGTTTTCTTTGTTACTGAGTTGTTGCATTGCATGATAGATTGTATGTATAGTTAATTGCTTGCATTTAGCTACTACTTGGTTGAAGTAATATTTTTTTTAAGAAATGTTTTATAGTATTTCGCTAATTTGAATTAAAATTTTTGTTGAACTTGCCTGAAAAAATTTATTTTGGAACATTGTTTTAGAGCTAGAACACACAACCTTGTGAGATTTTGAGCCTAATTGATTGGTTGCATCTTATCAACCGATATATTTTGTTTCGGTGTGTGTTGTTCTCTCTAAAATTGTGAGCTATATCTTGCTTGATTCTATATTTCCATGGTTTGATGTATGCACACACTTATGTGATTGAGGCCTTTGTTTCACTGAGCTTACATACCCATATGCCTTACCCTGTCATTATCCTTTGCAAACCAATGTTGAGTCTTTTTAACTCCATTTATTCTTTACTTTAACTCATCATTAACTCTAAGCGAAAAATAATAATGTCCTTAATTTGAATCCTTGGTTAGTTTAGACTAGTGAGAGTGCTCATGAATTAAGTGTGGGAAAATTGGGGTTGAAAATGTTTGGTTTGTGAATTGGGTGTTGTATATTCTAGTGAAAATGTGAAATAAATAGTTGAGCATATATTCTTGCATTCAATACCTTAATCATATGCATTGGGAAAAAAAAGAAAAAAAGAAAAAAAAAGAGCAAATAATAAAAATGGGACAAAATGCCCCAAAGTAAATGGTGATACCGATGCATATGTACTGTACTCAAATTGGGATGCATGAATATGTGGAAAACATAGTTAATGGGTTGTTAGATTTTATATTATGATTACATGGATTGTCTTAAATTAGGTGGGAAGTTTAGGTTAATCAAGGATTTGGATTTTAGTCCACTTAACCAAATACATTCCTACCTTGACCCTAACCCCATTACAACCCTTGAAAAGACCTCTTGATATGTGTATTTGTGCATTAAATTGTGTTGATTGGTAGAAGAAAAGTAAGCCTTAGAAAGCAAGATTAGTAGAGAACCGAGAGACTTGACCCTCAAACACTAGAGTGATTAGAGTGTATAGACTTCCAGTGAGGGTTCGATGCTCGATTCTGTGTTCCCGGCTTTCATGAGCTTTCTTCTTGCAAGTTTACCTATACTTTATTTTGTGATTAAAATGAGTGGAATCTAGTTTATATTTGTTCTTGGAGAATTTGATTTACTTTTAACCAAGTAGGTAGAATCATTTTTGCATGAAGTTGCATTCATATATATAGGTTGTATTTAATAAGTCTTACCATTCCTCTTCACTCTTATGGTTTTCTTGAGCTTAGCATGAGGACATGCTAATGTTTAAGTGTGGAAAGATTGATAAACTGCTATTTTATGGTTTATTTTGTACTGAATTGAGTGGATTTTATCCCTTATTCTCACACTTATTCATAGAATTTGCATGTTTTACATTTTCCTTCCTAATTTTGAGCTATGATTGAAAGCATGCTTCTTTGGCCTTAAATTTGTTAATTTTAATCCTCTCTTACTACCATTTGATGCCGTGATATGTTTCTTAAGTGTTTTCAGGGTTTATAGGGAAGGAATGACTTAGAGGATGGAAAGGAAGCATGCAAAAGTGGAAGGAATACAACAAATTGAAGGAATTGGAAGTTGTCAATCCTGATCTCTTCGTACTAAATCGTTCATAATTTGAGCTATAGAGATCTGAATGAGGTGGTTCTAGTTGCATTGGAAAGCTAATATCCGGAAATTTAAAATGATATGCAATTTGCCATAGTTGCCTTGCAGTTAGGTGACGCGCACGCGTGGTATGACCCGTTCGCGAGACCAAGTTTTTATCAAGCGACGCGTACGCGTGACAAGGCGTCACGTGCTGCAGATATCAGAAAACGCTGGGGGCGATTTCTGGGCTATTTTTGGCCCAGTTCCAAGCTCGAAAACACAGATTACAGGCTATAGAATGGGAGAATGAATCATTCACACATTCATTCACATAATTTTAGGTTTTACATTAGTGCATGTTCAATTTTACTTTAATTTAGTTTTCTCTTACTTTTATTTGTTCAAGCACTTTATTCATCTTCCTCCTTTGTTATTTCCCTTTTTCACCATTTTGATGTTTATGTGCTGCTGTTACATTAGATTTCTTCTAATGCAATTTGTGTTTTCTATTGTTATTGTTGCTCTCTTTAATTGTTAGTCATTGATGCTTGCAATTGGTTGTTTATATTTGTTTCCCTTGTTAGTTTTCTATGCTTTTATTTTATGCCTTCCAAGTGTTTGATAAAATGTTTGGTTGGGTTTTAAATTAGATTTTTATGTTCTTAGCAAGGATTGATAATTAGAGACTCTTGAATTATCAAAACTCATTTGTTGATTGGTAACTGAAGATTGCCGGTTAGCTTGAAATTCACCAAAGCTAGTCTCTCATTTTGAGTTGACTAGGACTTGTGAACTCAAGTTAATTGTATGCACTTGACCTTCCTCCATTGGTTAGAGGTTAACTAAGTGAAGGCAACTCGCATTTACCATCACAATTGACAATGATAATGAGGATAGAACTTTTAATTATCAATCATTGGTAAGAGCTTTCATAGTTACTAATTTATTTTCTTGTTATTTACATTCCTTGTTTAGTAAACTCAAAACCCAAAAAGATACAATCTCATAACCAATAATAAACTACACTTCCCTGCAAATGCTTGAGAGAAGACCCGAGATTTAATACTTCGGTTAATTTTATTGGGTTTGCTTAAGTGACAAACTATTTAAATTTGATTAAGGTTTAATTGTCGGTTTAGAACTATACTTGCAACGCGCTTATTTTTGTGAAAATCTTTACCGACATTTTTCCTCTTTCATTGTCATGGAAAATGCATAAAACAAAATAAATAAATAAAATGTTACTTAGATAGACGAGAAATCAACGGTATGAGAACGGTTGAGGCTTCGGAGATGCTTTGTCTTTCTGGATTAACTTTTTTTACTGTCTACTTTAATAACTTTCTCAGGATCATTGTTATTCCAACATTGATCTCAGGATCAGCCAGGATCTCCCAGCCTCTCTTTCGAATTTGCTCTTGGATCTCCGGGTACTCATCTTCTTTTAATTTGAATTTGGCTTCCGGGATCACTATCCTCTTACACATTATTTTGTAATAATTTTTTTCATGCTGCTTTTTGTAGAATCTGAAAAGTTTGAAAACAACTATTTGGTTGTCTTATTTCTTGCTTCTTGAAGTGGAATTTCCACCTTTTGGAGCCATGGAATTCAAATGGAGTGAGAAGGAAAGGCTCTTTCCATACTATAAGAGAGGAAAGAAGACGAACAGGAGAAGAAAAATATGAATGGAAGGAAGATGAGGGTGGCCGAATGGTATAAATAGGGATGGGGAGGGTATGTAACACCCCAACTAACCTAAGCCTTCCACACGTCGTAAAGCAAAGGTTAATCAAAGGTTACGACAGTTCTAAGCTTATACATATCATATATATATATATATATATATATATATATATATATATATATATAAAGAATACTGTAATCTAGAAGCCCGATGAAGGATATAGCTCGAAACAGGATTTGAAAAGCACAAAACGTGCTAACAAGGCTACTAACTTAAAGCACAAGAAACAAATGTATTATAATAAAATATAGTAGTATAATATCATAAGAATCTAGCCACAGCTTGCGGAGTTTAAGCCGGCTAGCCATATACAGACCATATATGAAACCAGACAGTCAAAACAGCTTATACAAGTTTTGTTCTCTCAAATACAAACCTCTAGGAAAAATAAAATACCAAAGTGAGAGACATGTTCAAATAAATCAAAAGACTCAAAAAGAAATATCCGAATTCTCCGCTTCTGTCACCAACCAGACAACTCACCGAAATGGGTCACGACCCGCATCTGAAAAATACAATAGAAATATGGTATGAGAACCGGAGGTTCTCAGTATGGTAACAGTGTCCAGAGATGTAGGATATAAGACCTCGAGATGCCAGAGGCAATCCTAGACTCCATATCCATCACGAGAATTCAAGCTTAAAGCAGTCTAAACGATAAAGCATAATATGTAAAAGCTTAACAAAACTTAAAACCTTAGAATATCAAAAGGGTAATCTCTTCTTAAAGGATTTCCTACTCTAACCAAACATCGCTGTCCCACAGCCTTCACCAACCTATCCTCCATGCGAACCCATTGCCATCGCTTACCTAACCTCCTCAAAACCAGACAAACACAGATAATACAAGCAAGGAAAACACAGGTAATATTCAAGTAGGTAGCAAGTAATTTAAGAAGCAAGTAGGCATATTATACAAGTAGGCAAACTCAAGTAATCAAAGCAAGCAAACATATATAAGATGCATATGATGAAGGTCTGTCCTATTGGCTGTGATATCACATGTGGGTTATTGTGCCAAACTCGACAAAAAATCCGGTCGACAACACAAATGGCAATCAGAGGGAAATATTCCGAGGGAGCGTGCCCTACCACCTTCCTCTGGTTGTCTCATGATTCCGTGGGTTAATGCCCTACCACCTTGCAATCAAAGAGAAACCCATGCTCAGGAGGAAAATTTCGAGGGAGAGTGCCCTACCACCTTCTCCTTTTAGAGGGAAATATTCCGAGGGATGCGTGTCCTACCAATGCTCACTAATTCGTCTGAATCTCGGATTCATACATCTTTCTCCCTTCACACTCTACCAAATCAATCCTTAGTACACCAGAAACCTAAGCCTCCGTCCTCTAATCTTTAATGGTAATCATCAAGTAAAACCCTTCGCCTACCTCTTATATTCCCATACTTCAAAATTAAGCGCAAAAGCCTTAAAATGGTGTTAAAGAAGCTTACAACCTTGTTGGAAAGGTGAAATAGTTGAAAACAAAGTTTAAAATTATGAAACAGGGCGTGTGCATCCGCACAGGGGTGTGCGTGTGCATGCCCAGGAAGATTTTGAAAGTGTGCGTACGCACAAGGGTGTGCGCACAGGGGTGTGCGCACACAGGTAATAAAATTTATAAAGTCTGTTCACTCACACAGGCTATGCGAGCACCCCTAACAGACGTCCCTTCCTGACTTGTGCGTGCGCACAGGGCTGTGCGTCCGCACAGGTCATAATTCTTCATTGATGTGCGCGCGCACAACCAATGCTAGCGCTACTACCAGAGCCCTTTCCCCCGCTGTGCGTACGCACATCTCTGTGTGTCCGCACAGCATAGAATTCTTGCAGGGATGTGCGTACGCACAAGGCGGTGCTTGCGCACATATCAGAAAATCTTGAAATTCTACAATTTTGCAGAATTTTAGATTTTTAACACCAAATTTGAATGATCATAACTTCCTTCACAAAATTCAAAATTCTACAAACTTTATATTGATTTAAAAGGTTTTCAAAGATCTTTAATTCTAGATAAGTTTAATAAGATTTTGAAATCCGAGGCAACATTTATGATCAGACAAAGTTCATCAAAAACGAACTTTTCCCCAAAATCACAATTTCTTCAATTTCTTTGTAAAACACAACCAAACCAATCCAAACCATTCCAAACTACAATTCTCGTCAAAATCACACCCTATGACATATTATCCCAAGCCTACCACATATTTTTTCACCTTACCTCATCCTCAATATCAACATCAATATATTATATATTTTAAACCTCATTAACAATTTTTAACTACATTACCAATTCATCATATCAACATCATATATATATTAACTCAATTCCCTTCTCAACTTCACGCGTCATTCATCCTCATCCTATCCTTATCAATCATTATAATTAAATTCAACAATAATCAAATCCAAACCTATCCTATGGGTCACTAGCCTATGTATCCATGAATATTATATACTATATATAGGAAACCGAAACCATACCTTTGCCGATTCCCAATATGTCTTTAACTCGCAAATGAGCACAAGCAAGCTCTCAATTCCAAACCAAGCTTTCAATTCCGCTCCAACATGTACAAATAAGCTCCAAAAGCTCCCAATTAAACAATAATCAAACTATACACAAATAAATCACCACAAATCAACCTAGGACTTAACATAAATCAAATTTCACAAGGGTTTAGTATCTCTTATCTCTCCCAACAGATTTGATGGCTAAAATCCAAGGCTAAGCAAGGATTAGAGCAAACCTAAACATCCAAAATCACAAAATCTCACTTAACCCAAAACCCTAGATTTTTGAAACTTTGAAGGGAGGAACAGAAAAGATTTTGTGGTTACCTTGCTACTTTCTTGGGTGGGTTTTGTAGAGCCTGTCCCAAGGAACGCGTAGCCGCAAACGATGCGGCGATCGAAGCTCTGTAGCTCAAGATATTGCGAAAAGAAGAGAGGGGTGAATAGGGTTTGTTCTTCTTCCTCCTCTCCTCTCAATTTCTGAAGTGTGTGTGTGTTTAATGATGAATGGGTTCATTAATGAGCCCTTATATATGTTGGACTTGGGCCCGGTTCAACCCGTTAGCATTTTTAGCCCGTTCGGCCCAGCTTTGGGCCAAATCTTTAACACTAACGCGCGGTTTTCCATCTTTAATATATTTCTAAGAGGTTTGACCGTTCTCACTTTTTCTCGCACAGTACCGGGCAGACTTGAACCGGTTCAATCAGTTCGACTGCCAGTTCGTGGTTTTTCACGGTTTTTCGCAGAAAACACATTTTTTGACTCGAAAGGACCTACTGAGTTCAAAAATCATATTTAAATCCCCAAATTCTCATTCTATGTTTTTGGAATTTAATTTGGGCATTTAAATGATTTTATTCGTAAAAATGCTGGTTCTTACAGGGTGGGATTTTGAAATTCAATTAGATAAAAGATAAGTTTTTAAAATCAAAAGATATGGAAAAGATATGAAAAGAATAAAAAAATAAGTTAGAAGGTATGAAAAAGATTTTAAAGTTAAATAAAAGAATTGAAAAAGATATGAAATTTTGAAAAAGATTTGAAAAAGTTTTGAAAAGGATATGAGATTTTGAAAAATATTGGAAAAAGAATTGAAAAAGATTTGAAAAGATTTTAGATTTGAATGGAATTTGAGATTAAAAGATGATGGTTAAAAGAATCTTGTTTAGAAGAGATGAATAAAAAGATAAAAAATTGGAGAAGATAAGCATTGAAAAAGCCAACAACTTCCCTAAGCTGTTTTGGGCATTTGAACGCCCAGAATGCTTTGATTCTGGCATTCAACGCCATGCTGATGCTCCTTCTGGGCGTTGAATGCCTAGCCAGTGCCCCCTGGTTGGCATTCAACGCCAGCCTGCTATCCCTCTCTGGGTATTGAATGCCCAGCCAGTGAACGACAGCCTTGCTTCCTCCCCTTAAGGCATTGAACGCCTAGCCAGAGCTCCCTAGCTAGTGTTCAACGCCAGAATTTCTACACCTTGGGGTCGTTCAATGCCTAACCAATACCTCATGGCTGGCGTTGAATGCCAGTCTTGCTGCCTCTTGGGGGCGTTTGATGAGAAAACTATTGTCGATCTAGAATTAATCAAAATATGAGTTTCTTCATTGCAAGTATAGCCTAGACAAACAAACAATCCTCAACATCAAAGATTAATTCAAATCAATTATATCACCCGAGAGTAATGAAATCTCAGGTCGTCCTCCCTAGGAATGCAATTGAAGTGTTACGCTTTCGGTTGCGGAGGCAAAAAGGGGGTTCTGAAATCAAGAATTGAAAGATTAGAAGAACTAAGAAATGAAAGAACTAAGGAATAATCAAAATTGATATTAATGCAAGTAAAAAGAGAATAAGATCAAAACTAGTGAAAATGCTAAAAATTCATAAAGAGCCTTGACTTGGGAATTGAGAATCCAAGGAATCCTATCATGGTCATAACCCCAACTATGATAATTATGATGAGTCAATCTCACTTAGTTAACCCCTAACATCGAGGAGTAAGTCAAGTAAGCATAATTGACCTTAATCCATAAGTCCTAACGAACTTACCAAACTAGTTGATAAAAGGCTAGCTTTAATGGAAACAAGAGTCAACTAACTCCCCAAGAATTATCACTAAATGTCGGACATCATGACTCTAGTATCCTAGGAACTCAAACCCCAAGCCAAGGTGCGAAATCTACTCAAAACTCATAATTGGCATTTTCACAAACACCTTGTGTGCATAAAAGTAAAACATGGAAAATGGAAAGCAAAATAAAAGCTATAACCAAAATACTCACAAAACCAACTATAAACAAGCAATCAAGCATATATGAAGCATAAAACATGAAATTCATCAATCAAAACTTCAAGAACTCAAAATTGCATATATAAACAAAGTACTTGAACCATAAGAAAATAAAGGCAAAAGTAGTGAAATTAAAGAGGAAATAAAGAGTACTTACAAAAGATGAGTAAAATCCAAGATCAATTATTGCTATAAAATGCTACATAAAAACTACATAAACCCTAGGAGAGAATTTTATCTACACTACACTACTCCTACTCCTAATAATATGGAAGCTTCCTGGTGCACGAAATTGTGATCATCAATGGCGCCATCAACATGGTACGCTCAATTGTAATCTCAACTCTTTATCACAACTTGGCACAACTAACCAGCAAGTGCACTGGGTCGTCCAAGTAATAAACCTTACGCGAGTAAGGGTCGATCCCACAGAGATTGTTGGTATGAAGCAAGCTATGGTCATCTTGTAAATCTCAGTCAGGCGGATTCAAATGGTTTTGGAGGATTAATAATTAAAAGATGAATAAAACATAAAATAAAGATAGAGATACCTATGTAATTCATTGGTGAGAATTTTAGATAAGCATATGGAGATGCTTTGTCCCTTCCGTCTCTTTGCTTTCCTACTGTCTTCATCCAATCCTTCTTACTCCTTTCCATGGCAAGCTGTATGTTGGGCATCACCGTTGTCAGTGGCTACAGTCCCGTCCTCTCAGTGAAAATGTTCAATGTGCTCTGTCACAGCACGGCTATTCATCTGTCGGTTCTCGATCATGTCGGAATAGAATCCAGTGATTCTTTTGCGTTTGTCACTAACGCCCCACAATCGCGAGTTTGAAGCTCGTCACAGTCATTCAATCCTTGAATCCTACTCAGAATACCACAGACAAGGTTTAGGCCTTCCGGATTCTCTTGAATGCCGCCATCAATTCTAGCTTATACCACGAAGATTCCGATTAAGGAATCCAAGAGATATCCACTCAATCTAAGGTAGAATGGAGGTGGTTGTCAGGCACACGTTCATAGGTGAGAATGATGATGAGTGTCACGGGTCATCACATTCATCAAGTTGAGGAACAAGTGATATCTTAGAACAAGAATAAGCCGAATTGAATAGAAGAACAATAGTAATTGCATTGATACTCGAGGTACAGCAGAGCTCCACACCTTAATCTATGGTGTATAGAAACTCCACCGTTGAAAATACATAAGAACAAGGTCTAGGCATGGTCGAATGGCCAGCCTCCCAAAGAGGGTTCAATCATAAAAACATGATCCAAAGATTCTTCAATACAATCGCAAAAAGGTCCTATTTGTAGAGAACTAGTAGCTTAGGGTTTACAAAGATGAGTAAATGATATAAAAATCCACTTCCAGGCCCACTTGGTGTGTGCTTGGGCTGAGCATTGAAGCTTTCATGTGTAGAGACTTTTCTTGGAGTTAAATGCCAGCTTTTGTGCCAGTTTGGGCGTTTAACTCCCATTCTTGTGCCAGTTCCGGCGTTTAACGCCAGAATTCTTGAGCTGACTTGGAACTCCTGTTTGGGCCATCAAATCTTGGGCAAAGTATGGACTATTATACATTGCTGGAAAGCCCAGGATGTCTACTTTCCAACGCAATTGAGAGCGCGCCAACGGGGCTTCTGTAGCTCCAGAAAATCCACTTCGAGTGCAGGGAGGTCAGAATCCAACAGCATCTGCAGTCCTTTTCAGCCTCTGAATCAGATTTTTGCTCAGGTCCCTCAATTTCAGCCAGAAAATACCTGAAATCACAGAAAAATATACAAACTCATAGTAAAGTCCAGAAAAGTGAATTTTAACTAAAAACTAATAAAAATATAATGAAAACTAACTAAAACATACTAAAAACATACTAAAAACAATGCCAAAAAGCGTATAAATTATCCGCTCATCACAACACCAAACTTAAATTGTTGCTTGTCCCCAAGCAACTGAAAATCAAATAAGATAAAAATAAGAGAATATGCAATGAATTCCAAAAACATCTATGAAGATCAGTATTAATTAGATGAGCGGGGCTTTTAGCTTTTTGCCTCTGAACAGTTTTGGCATCTCAGTCTATCCTTTGAAATTCAGAATGATTGGCTTCTATAGGAACTCAGAATCCACATAGTGTTATTGATTCTCCTAGTTAAGTATGATGATTCTTGAACACAGCTACTTTATGAGTCTTGGCCGTGGCCCAAAGCACTCTGTCATCCAGTATTACCACCGGATACATACATGCCACAGACACATAACTGGGTGAACCTTTTCAGATTGTGACTCAGCTTTGCTGGAGTCCCCAATTAGAGGTGTCCAGGGTTCTTAAGCACACTTTTTTTTTTCCTTGGATCACGACTTTATTTTTACCCTTGCCTTTTGGTTTAAAGGGCTGTTGGCTTTTTCTGCTTGCTTTCTCCTTTTTTTTTCGCACATAATCTCTCTTTTTTTGTATTCACTGTTTTTTCTTGCTTCAAGAATCATTTTTATGATTTTTCAGATCCTCAGTAACATGTCTCCTTTTTTCATCATTCTTTCAAGAGCCAACATTCATGAACAACAAATTCAAAAGACATATGCACTGTTCAAGCATACATTCAGAAGTCAAAGTATTGCCACCACATCAAAATAATTAATCTGTTATAAAATTCAAAATTCATGCAATTCTTCTCTTTTTTAATTAAGAACATTTTTCATTTAAGAAAGGTGATGGATTCATAGGACATTCATAACCTTAAGGCATAGACACTAAGACACTAATGATCATAAGACACAAACATAAATAAAATATAAAGCATAATTTTCGAAAAAAAAACAGAAAAATAAAGAACAAGGAGATTAAAGAACGGGTCCACCTTAGTGATGGCGGCTTGTTCTTCCTCTTGAAGATCTTATGGAGTGCTTGAGCTCCTCAATATCTCTTCCTTGCCTTTGTTGCTCCTCTCTCATGATTCTTTGATCTTCTCTAATTTCATGGAGGAGGATGGAATGTTCTTGGTGCTCCACCCTTAGTTGTCCCATGTTGGAACTCAATTCTCCTAGGGAGGTGTTGATTTGCTCCCAATAGTTTTGTGGAGGAAAGTGCATCCCTTGAGGCATCTCAGGGATTTTATGATGAGGAATTTCCTCATGTCTATGAGTGGGATCTATTGTTTGCTCGATCCTCTTCTTAGTGATGGGCTTGTCCTCATCAATGAGGATGTCTCCCTCTATGTTAATTCCAACTGAATTACAGAGGTGACAAATGAGATGAGGGAAGGCTAACTGATGAGCGAATATTTTATACGCTTTTTGGGGGTAATTTCATGTAGATTTTAGCATGTTTTAATTAGTTTTTAGTTAAATATTATTAGTTTTTAGGCAAAAATCATATTTCTGGACTTTACTATGAGTTTGTGTGTTTTTCTGTGATTTCAGGTATTTTCTGGCTGAAATTGAGGGAGCTGAGCAAAAATCTGAGTTAGGCTGAAAAAGGACTGCTGATACTGTTGAATCCTGACCTCCCTGCATTCGAAATGGATTTTCTGGAGCTACAGGAGTCCAATTGGCGCGCTCGACGTTGGAAAGTATTACTTTGCGCGAAGATAGACGACGTAACTTGGCGTTGAACGCCAAGTACATGCTGCTGTCTGGAGTTAAACGCTAGAAACACGTCATGATCCGGAGTTGAACGCCCAAAACACGTTATAACTTGGAGTTCAACTCCAAGAAAAGCCCCAGTTCATGGATAGCTTTAGTCTCAGCCCCAGCATACACCAAGTGGGCCCCAGAAGTGGATTTATGCACCAATGATCTTAGTTTACTCATTTTCTGTAAACCTAGGTTACTAGTTTACTATTTAAACAACTTTTAGAGACTTATTTTGTACCTCATGACATTTTCAGATCTGAATTACATACTTTTTGACGGCATGAGTCTCTAAACTCCATTGTTGGGGGTGAGGAGCTCTGCAGCGTCTTGATGAATTAATGCAATTGTTTCTATTTCACTCAAATGTGTGTATGGTCCGATCTAAGATGTTTATTCGCGCTTAATTATGAAGGAGGTGATGATCCGTGACACTCATCACCTCCCTCAATCCATGAACGTGTGCCTGACAAACACCTCCGTTCTACATCAGACTGAATGAGCTTCTCTTAGATTCCTTATTCGGAATCTCCGCGGTATAAGCTAGAATTGATGGCGGCCACTCTTGAGAATCTGGAAGGTCTAAACCTTGTCTGTGGTATTCCGAGTAGGATTCAAAGATTGAATGGCTGTGACGAGCTTCAAACTCGCGACTGCTGGGCGTGATGACAAACGCAAAAGGATCAATGGATCCTATTCCAACATGATCGAGAACCAACAGCTGATTAGCCGTGCTGTGACAGAGCATCTGGACCGTTTTCACTGAGAGGATGGGAGGTAGCCACTGACAATGGTGACACCCTACATACAGCTTGCCGTAGACGTGCTTTACAAACAATTGAGTTGAATATTACATTACAGAAATTCAGAGGACAAAGCATCTCCAAAACTCCAACATATTTCTCATTACTGCACAACAAGTAACGATTTTATTCTCTTTTATTTTTCCAATCTAATAATTCCAACTGATAATTTTAATTAATATCCTGACTAAGAATAATAAAATAAACATAGCTTGCTTCAAACCAATAATCTCCGTGGGATCGACCCTTACTCACGTAAGGTATTACTTGGACGACCCAGTGCACTTGCTGGTTAGTTGAGCGGATTGCAAAAGTGTGACTGCAATTTCGTGCACCAAGTTTTTGGCGCCGTTGCCGGGGATTATTCGAGTTTGAACAACTAAAGGTTTATTTTGTTGCTTAGATTAGGAAGAATTTATCCTTTCTTTTAACTAGAATTGCATCTTTTATTTTCCTTTTTTAAAAAATTTTTCAAAAATATTATTTTTCTTTGTCAATTTTTAATTTTTTTCGTGAGTTTAGTGTCTTGTTCTAAGTTTGGTGTCAATTATATATTTGATATTTTTCTTTAAAAAATTTTTGAACTTGTGTTCTTTGTTCTTCATTGATCTTCAAGTTGTTCTTGTTTATCTTTCTTGTTGATCTTGAGTTTTTCTTGTTTTGTGTCTTTTCTTGTTTCACTTTTTGTTCTTTCTAAAGCATTAATCTTCCAAAAGGAATATACCTATTCAAAACAAGTGTTACATTTACTCCCAATTGGCTAGAGTATTGGTTTATATTCTTGATGATTGGGCACCAGTTCTTTTGAAAATCTCTTTCAAAAATAATCTTTATTGATTTAATCTTATGCCAAACTTTATGTTTGGTGTTTTCTTGTTAATTTTGATATAACTTTCGAAAATTTAGTAAAGTTTTCTAAAAATTTTAAGTTTGGTGTTCTTTCTTTTGTTCTTGTGTTCTTGTGAATCTTCAAGGTGTTCTTGAGTCTTTCTTGTGTTTCGATCTTAAAATTTTTAAGTTTGGTGTTCCTTGGTGTTTTCCCTCCAAAAATTTTCGAAAATAAGGAGCATTAGATCTAAAAATTTTAAATCTTGTGTCTTTTTTGTGTTTTTCTCTTTCATCATAAAATTCAAAATTCAAAAAAAAAATATATTTTCTAACTAATTTTAAACTATATTTTCGAAATTTTTTATAAAATTCAGATTTCAATTTCAAAATTTTTCGAAAAATTTTCACAAAATATTTTCAAATTTTTATATATTCCGTTTTTATTTATTCCACTTCTATAAAATAAATAATATCAACATACATATCATCTCCCTTGTTCCATCATGGAATTAAGTGGAAATGCACAGTCCAAGAGGACTTTGGGGTCATATACTAACCCCACTACTGCTTCATATGGGAGTAGTATCTGTATACCCTCCATTGGAGTTAGTAGCTTTGAGTTGAATCCTCTGCTCATTATCATGGTGCAGCAGAACTGCCAGTATTCCGGTCTTCCACATGAAGAATCTACAGAGTTTTTGGCACAATTTTTACAAATTGCTGACACAGTACATGATAAAGAAGTGGATCAGGATGTCTACAGATTATTACTGTTTCCGTTTGCTGTAAAAGATCAAGCTAAGAGGTGGTTAAATAACCAGCCTAAGAACAGCATAAAAACATGGAAACAGCTGTCAGAAAAATTCCTGAATCACTATTTCCCTCCAAAACGGATGACACAGCTAAGGCTAAGCATCCAAGGCTTCAAACAAGGAGATAATGAATCCCTTTATGATGCCTGGGAAAGATACAGAGAGATGCTAAGAAAATGCCCTTCTGAAATATTTTCAGAATGGGTGCAATTAGACATCTTCTACTATGGGCTTACAGAAAAAGCTCAGATTTCTCTAGACCACTCAGCTGGTGGATCTATACATATGAGAAAAACAATTGAAGAAGCTCAAGAGCTTATTGATACAGTTGCCAGAAATCAGCATCTGTACCTAAGCAGTGAATCTTCCATGAAAGAAGAAGCTAAAACAGTAACTGTTGAACTCAGTCCGGTGGATCAGGCTAATGAATTCAATCAGCAATTAGACTTTCTAACTCAGCAGCTAGCCGAATTCAAGGAATTATTACAGGAAACAAGAATGGCTAACAGGAATATGGAAGTACAGTTAAAGCAGACAAAAAAACAACTGTCAAAACAAATAACAGAAGAATGCCAAGCAGTTCAACTAAGAAGTGGGAAAACATTAAATACCTCACTTCAAAGCAGCAGGAAGCCAAGAAATGAACAAATGGCTACTCAAAATCCCTCTGAGGACAATCAGAGCCCAGAGAGGAATAATGCTGGCGCTGAACGCCCAGCCCATGCTCATTCCTGGCGTTCAACGCCAAAAACAAGCATGAATCCGGCGTTGAACGCCCAAAGGAAGCATAGTTCTGGCGTTCAGACGCCAGTAACAAATGGGGAGATAGCGTCTAACGCCACTCCAGCTTCCACCCCTGGCATTCAAATGCCAGTGGGGGATCAGTCACATACAAGTGCTGATGACAATCCTTCTAAAAAGGCTTCCCAACCCACTTCTGTAGGTAATAAACCTGCAGCAACAAAGGTTGAGGAATACAAAGCCAAAATGCCTTATCCTCAAAAACTCCGCCAAGAGGAACAGGATAAGCAATTTGCCCGCTTTGCAGACTATCTCAGGACTCTTGAAATAAAGATTCCGTTTGCAGAAGCACTTGAGCAAATACCATCTTATGCTAAGTTCATGAAAGAGATCTTAAGTCATAAGAAGGATTGGAGGGAAACTGAAAAAGTTTACCTCACTGAAGAATGCAGTGCAGTCATTCTGAAAAGCTTACCTGAGAAGCTTAAAGATCCTGGGAGCTTTATGATACCATGCACATTAGAGGGTACTTGTACCAAGCAAGCTTTATGTGATCTTGGGGCAGGTATCAACCTAATACCTGCATCTACTATCAGAAAGCTTGGTTTAACTGAAGAAATCAAACCAACCAGGATATGTCTTCAACTTGCTGATGGCTCCATTAAATACCCATCGGGCGTGATTGAAGACATGATTGTCAAGGTTGGGCCATTCGCCTTTCCTACTGACTTTGTGGTGCTGGAAATGGAGGAGCACAAGAGTGCAACTCTCATTCTAGGAAGACCTTTCCTAGCAACTGGCCGAACCCTCATTGATGTCCAAAAAGGGGAAGTAACTTTGAGAGTCAATGAGGAGGAGTTCAAGTTGAATGTTGTCAAAGCCATGCAACATCTAGACACCCCAAATGACTGCATGAGTGTTGATATTATTGACTCTCTGGTAAGCGAGGTCAATATGGCTGAGAGTCTCGAATCAGAGCTAGAGGACATATTTAAAGATGTTCAGCCTGACCTGGAGGAATCAGAGAGAATAGTAGAACCTCTGAAAATCCCTCAGGAAGAGGAGAAACCTCCTAAACCCGAGCTCAAACCATTACCACCATCCCTGAAATATGCATTTCTGGGAGAAGGTGATACCTTTCCTGTAATTATAAGCTCTACCTTAGAGCCACAGGAAGAGGAAGCACTAATTCAAGTGCTAAGGACACACAAGACAGCTCTTGGGTGGTCCATCAGTGATCTTAAGGGCATTAGCCCAGCCAGATGCATGCACAAGATCCTATTGGAGGGTGACGCCAAGCCTGTGGTCCAACCACAAAGGCGGCTTGATGACATGTCACCATGTCATGTTTTTCTATGCTTTTTCCTTTGTTTTCAATAGGTTCTATGCACTTTCTTGAGCCATAAGCAAGCCAATTGGGTAGATTTTCATGCTTCCTTTGATTTAATCAACCATGTATGAATTCATGCAATTTCATGAGGTTTTATGCTATATTTAATGCATATTAGGATAAAATGAATATCTCATGATTTTGAGCATAGCTTTGATGTGTTTGGTTGATTAATGATAGGTGAAGAAAGCTTGAAGAAAGGTTGAAGCAAGAAGGAATGGCTAGGAGCAAAGAGAGGACAATGAAATAAGTGAAATTAAACCAGGAAGCAAAAAGTTGGACCTGAAGTTAGCCCTCAAACTTTTGCACAAACTTTCGGGTAAAAAGTTAGCCTCAACGTTAGCCCCCTAACTTTTGGGCTAACGTTAGAAATTGAAAATCACTCCCTGGGCTACTCACGTTTGCGCCAACGTTAGCCCCCTAACTTTTGGGCTAACGTTGGCATGAGAAAAACCAACCCTGGCCACTCACGTTTGCGCCAACGTTAGCCCCCTAACTTTTGGGCTAACGTTGGCACATGAAGATGTAAAGGAATGGGCAAAAGTTTGCGCCAACGTTAGCCCCCTAACTTTTGGGCTAACGTTGGCGCCACACACCACAACAGCTTGAAGGGGTATACTTCCAACATGAATAACTTGAGCTACAGAGCTCCAAATGAGATGATTCAAGAAGCATTGGAAAGTAGGAATCAAGAGCTTTCCAAGCATATATGGCACTGCATGGTGGACACTAAAATTGAGGGAGAAAACGGCCCCGCAATGTGCATAAACGAACATGGTGGCAACCTGCAGTGAGGCCAACTGACCTCTGCACCTTCAGCGGAGTATAACTCGAGCTGTAGAGCTCCAATTGATGCGCTTCCAACGGAAAATGAAAGTAGGCATTCAGGGCTTTCCAACAATGTCTAATAGTATGGGGTGGACAATACGTTTGAGCCTCCAGAACTGGCGTTTTCGCTAACGTTTGAGGCAAACTTTACCTCAAACGCTGCACACCAAAGCCAGCAACCATGCCCTCTTCAAATGATCATAACTTGAGTTGTAGATGTCCAATTGAAGTGATTCCAAGTGGGTTAGAAAGCTGACATTTAGAGCTTTCCAACCATATATGATAGTCTATATTGGGCATAAAATTGGCAACATGACAAGAGGACAAAGTTGGCGCCATAAATGTGCATAAGGGAGGCCAACGTTGGAGCAAAAGTTAGACCCCTAACTTTGGCACCAACGTTGGTATCAGCAAATTATGGTAGCTGATATGAAAAGTTGGAGCAAAAGTTAGACCCCTAACTTTTGCTCAAACTTTTACTCCAACTTTTGCAAAACTCCATCCCGGTTCAATTGGTTCACTTTGGTTCCTCTCCAATCTTCAAGAGCAATCAACCAAGGCCTCTCTCAACCCAATTCCCTCAAGAGCAAGGGCCCATGATCATCACTCAAAGGCACGAGAGATAGATAGAGTAGAAATTTCATTTTTAGTTGTAATTTGTTTGGAATTTCATTTTCATTTTGTAAAGCCTATATAAGGCATCATTTTCATATTTGTTGGGAGGCTGGCTCCACTAGGGAGCATTAGGAGTAGTAGTAGAGAGCTCTCTCTTAGTTTTCCTTCCTGTTTTAAATCTTGGATTGAAATTGGAGAAATTCTGTTTCAGTTTCTATCTGAGATCTCTCTGTTTTTATTTTGCTGTATAATTCAAGGAATTGTGATTTGAATCAAGGCTCTCTTTACTGCTTCCATCTCTATTTCTTCTTCAAATTGTTTCTCTGTTGGATCAAGGAAGGAATTGAGATCTAGACTTGTTTTCTAGTCTCATTGATTCCCTGAGATCCTCACTTGTCTCTTTAGATTTCATTATTGAATTGATTTTTCTTGCTGATTTACTTCTCTGCTACAATTTCCTTCTCTGCAATTTTTACTTTCTGTTGCACTGCCTCCAATTTATTTTTTCTGCAAGTTTAATTTTCTGCAATTGATCTGAGTTCTAATTTACTGCTTTCTTTAATTTTCAGCACCCACTCCCCTTTACATTCACTGCAATTTACATTTCTTGTCATTTAAGCTTCTCTCCATTTAAGTTTCTGTCCCATTTAGCTTCTGCACCTTTAATTCTTGCAATTTACTTTCTGTCGGTCACTCTTCACACAATTCACCAATGTTAGCTTGACTAAACTAATCACCCACTAAAATTGCTTGATCCATCAATCCCTGTGGGATCGACCTCACTCCCGTGAGTTATTATTACTTGATGCGACCCGGTGCACTTGCCGGTGAGTTTTGTGTCGGATCGTTTTCCGCACATCAAGTTTTTGGCGCCGTTGCCGGGGATTGATTAGATCAACAATGATTAAGTGGGTGTGAAGTCTAGATTAAGCATTTTCTTTGTTTTTGTTCTCTGCTCTAAGTTGAAACCAAGGTGTTTGAGTTATTGCCTCACTAAGAAATTCATCTCTGAGATATGAATTTCAATTCTCCTTGGTGTTGTGTTTTACAAAATTCAAATGGAGTTCAACTCATCTTATGATCAAACAAATTTTATGGGATATTACCCATCATCACCAATCTCTAATGGTGGCTGGGAATATCACCCAGAGAATACACATTCTGAGCACTCCAATTCATGGAGATCTGCTTCAGAACCACAAGATGAGCAAGAAAATTTTGAGGGATACCAACCACCACCACAAAATGATTCATATCATTATCCTCATGGTGGATGGGAGTATCAACAAGGAATGAAGGAGTATGAACAATCAAGTGAAATGAACTATTTCCCAGAGCCACAAAGTGACTCATACTATTATGGCACGTACACAAAAGATGGCTGGGAAGGGAAATGCAATGATTCACATTCTAATTATTTAAGAACATTATCACTTGATTGTGCTGCTAGAGCATACTTGGAAGAGTGTTCATCATTTGATTATGCCTCAACACAAAATTCCCTCCAAGATCCATACAACTTATCTCACCAACCACAAAATTACTCTCAACCTTTATCCTTTGAGCTAGTGGCTGAGGATCCCCTTCAAAAGTCCAGAGAATTATTGGAAAGACAAGAACAAATTATGGAAGAACAAAAACAACGCTGGACAGAACAAGAATTTCTCCTCAAGAAAACAGAAGGGCATGTAGAGCAAAGGAAGATTCATTCAGGATCACCAAGTGTTAAGGATAAGGAACAATCTGTGAATGAAGAAGAGGAAGAAGAGGTTCCTATATCAATTGAAATTTCAATGGAGGAAGAGCAAGATGAGGAGGCTACTGTATCAAGTGAACTTTCAAAGAAGAACGAGGTAGTTGAAAATGAAACTGCACTTGAGACGATAAGAGAACATGAAGACTCACAACTCTCACAAACCTCCCTGGACCAAAACGCCTCAACACTTGAATCCATGATTGAAAGGTATGACGAGGAGATGAAGAAATGTTGGGAAGATCAACAAACCTCCCCCATGATAGAGCTATTAAAACAAATGTTGGGTGCAAAGAAAGGAGTGGAGGAGCATGAAAGTGAGGAAGTCATTCCAGAGAATTCACACTCATGTGAAGCAGAAAATCACATGAAGGAAGGGCTCGTGGAACCACCAATACAAGAGGCCCTTAATGAAGAAATCACTCCAATAATCACACAACAACCATGTCTTGACATCCAAGAAGTTAAGGCAATTGACAAAAGCACCAAGAAGAGGATTGTGACCAAGATACCAAGGACAACATTCATGAGAAGGTCAACTGCAAACAATTCTCCCCCTGATCCAGCAAGTAAGATCAATCAAGCCAATTTCACAAGGGAGCTTGTTGAAAGAAGACCAAGACAGGGGACAATAACTGGAACTTCTCCCCTCTTGAAGTCATTCCTCTTAACAAACTGGAAGAAGAGGAAGAAAGTAAACAACATGTCAACAGTAGGTACAAATTCTCTTCTCTGCTTTGCTTTCGTTCTTTGTTTTGTTTCAAATTCAATAAATTGGCATATGGTTACATTCTAAGTTTGGTGTTGCCTTGCAACAAATTGTTTTCAATCTTTTTGGATGATTGCATCAAATCAAAAATGAAAGCGACACACCAAGATTCTAAGTTTGGTGTGCCACCTATTTTTCTATGCAAATCATTCAGCAACACCACTTGTCTGCATAACCATAATGTCTTTGCAGTGTTAATTTTCTTTTGGTTTGATATTTTGTTATTCTGTTTACTTTAGTTAATTCTTTGTTTTTAATGCTTTCATTTTAGTCTGCTTATTTGCTGTGTTTATTAATACATCACCAAGAGAGCTTTATTAATGACAGATTCTTGGCTTAGTGATCGTATTTAATAAAGAACAGTTTCATTTGCTTGGTTTTAATTCAAATAAATGGACATAGGATTACATTTTAAGTTTGGTGTTGCTATGCAACACAATTTGCATCAAATCTTTACTGGATACTTGCATTGATTCCAAGTGAAAGTGTCACACTAAGTTTGGTGTGCCACTTATTCTTTATGCAAAGTATTATGCTCACCTTCTTAAGCTTGCAATCACAATGTCTCTGTCTCTTGTGCCTTGATTATTATCTTTAATTTTGCTTGCTTGAAACACATGTACTACTAACATTTCTTGTGTAAGACATTCATAATCCATCTTAGCCCCATAGCCACGGTTCTAATAGTTGCTTGAGGATGAGCAAGCATTCTGAGTTTGGTATGGGAAGGAGGAGAATGGGAGGAAAATGACAACAATAGAGAAGATGAACTACAAGGTTGTAAAGTTCCTTTTCCTCTCATTTGTTTCAAGCACTATAAACTGCATGATTGTCTTTACCTTCTCTGTATGTATGTGTGTATGAAAAGGCATAGTTTGATTTCTAAATTGCAACATGGTGCTATGTCATTATGATTACCAACTTGAGTTTTGTGAATTCAAAAGCAACAAAGTATCATGATCATAAACAAACAAGGCATTAAAGAAGATTTTAGCATGTGCATAAAAGTATTGGAAAGCTAGTATGTTTGATTGTTGCTTAATTGCATTGGATTTTATTTAATTGAAGTTTTCATCTAGGACATTTTGTGAAATCTTTTAAAATCATGAAAACCTTGAAAGCAAATGCAAAATAAAGCAAGAAAAGAAAAAGGGAAAGAATGAGAAAGCTGAAGGCTCTGAGTACCAATAGCAATTTATTTGTTAAGTGCTTGTGGTGTTTATGTATCAAGCCAAATGCTTGGAAACAAAACACTTAGAAGTCAAGGCTAGGCTCAAAGTGCAAAAGCACTCCCTCAAAGCTCAAGGCTCTGAGCATCAATGATTAGAGAGTTAAGAAAAGAAAAGAAAAATGAGCTTAATGAAGTCCTCTAATCAAATGCTTGTGGTGCTTATGTATCAAGTGGTAATACTTGAAAACAAAGCATTTAGAAGTCGTAGCTTTGTTATCAACTCATGGGGCAAAGCACCCAAAAGGAGAAGCTAATAAGAAAATCAAAAGCTTGTTTCAAGGAAGAATAATAAAAGAAAGATTTCATAAATTAAGCTAGATGGAAGCATCAATCATTTACATTTCTTTTGTGATTGTAGCATGCTTAGAAAACTAGCTTACCATGAACATTGAGTTGCTACCCTTCTTGCCTTGGATTGTCAATCTTTATTGCATGATTCTTTTCTTGCTTGGGGACAAGCAAGGTTTAAGTTTGGTGTTGTGATGACATGTCACCATGTCATGTTTTTCTATGCTTTTTCCTTTGTTTTCAATAGGTTCTATGCACTTTCTTGAGCCATAAGCAAGCCAATTGGGTAGATTTTCATGCTTCCTTTGATTTAATCAACCATGTATGAATTCATGCAATTTCATGAGGTTTTATGCTATATTTAATGCATATTAGGATAAAATGAATATCTCATGATTTTGAGCATAGCTTTGATGTGTTTGGTTGATTAATGATAGGTGAAGAAAGCTTGAAGAAAGGTTGAAGCAAGAAGGAATGGCTAGGAGCAAAGAGAGGACAATGAAATAAGTGAAATTAAACCAGGAAGCAAAAAGTTGGACCTGAAGTTAGCCCTCAAACTTTTGCACAAACTTTCGGGTAAAAAGTTAGCCTCAACGTTAGCCCCCTAACTTTTGGGCTAACGTTGGAAATTGAAAATCACTCCCAGGGCTACTCACGTTTGCGCCAACGTTAGCCCCCTAACTTTTGGGCTAACGTTGGCATGAGAAAAACCAACCCTGGCCACTCACGTTTGCGCCAACGTTAGCCCCCTAACTTTTGGGCTAACGTTGGCACATGAAGATGTAAAGGAATGGGCAAAAGTTTGCGCCAACGTTAGCCCCCTAACTTTTGGGCTAACGTTGGCGCCACACACCACAACAGCTTGAAGGGGTATACTTCCATCATGAATAACTTGAGCTACAGAGCTCTAAATGAGATGATTCAAGAAGCATTGGAAAGTAGGAATCAAGAGCTTTCCAAGCATATATGGCACTGCATGGTGGACACTAAAATTGAGGGAGAAAACGGCCCCGCAATGTGCATAAACGAACATGGTGGCAACCTGCAGTGAGGCCAACTGACCTCTGCACCTTCAGCGGAGTATAACTCGAGCTGTAGAGCTCCAATTGATGCGCTTCCAACGGAAAATGAAAGTAGGCATTCAGGGCTTTCCAACAATGTATAATAGTATGGGGTGGACAATACGTTTGAGCCTCCAGAACTGGCGTTTTCGCTAACGTTTGAGGCAAACTTTACCTCAAACGCTGCACACCAAAGCCAGCAACCATGCCCTCTTCAAATGATCATAACTTGAGTTGTAGATGTCCAATTGAAGTGATTCCAAGTGGGTTAGAAAGCTGACATTTAGAGCTTTCCAACCATATATGATAGTCTATATTGGGCATAAAATTGGCAACATGACAAGAGGACATATTTGGCGCCATAAATGTGCATAAGGGAGGCCAACGTTGGAGCAAAAATTAGACCCCTAACTTTGGCACCAACGTTGGTATCAGCAAATTATGGTAGCTGATATGAAAAGTTGGAGCAAAAGTTAGACCCCTAACTTTTGCTCAAACTTTTACTCCAACTTTTGCAAAACTCCAACCCGGTTCAATTGGTTCACTTTGGTTCCTCTCCAATCTTCAAGAGCAATCAACCAAGGCCTCTCTCAACCCAATTCCCTCAAGAGCAAGGGCCCATGATCATCACTCAAAGGCACGAGAGATAGATAGAGTAGAAATTTCATTTTTAGTTGTAATTTGTTTGGAATTTCATTTTCATTTTGTAAAGCCTATATAAGGCATCATTTTCATATTTGTTGGGAGGCTGGCTCCACTAGGGAGCATTAGGAGTAGTAGTAGAGAGCTCTCTCTTAGTTTTCCTTCCTATTTTAAATCTTGGATTGAAATTGGAGAAATTCTATTTCAGTTTCTATCTGAGATCTCTCTGTTTTTATTTTGCTGCATAATTCAAGGAATTGTGATTTGAATCAAGGCTCTCTTTACTGCTTCCATCTCTATTTCTTCTTCAAATTGTTTCTCTGTTGGATCAAGGAAGGAATTGAGATCTAGACTTGTTTTCTAGTCTCATTGATTCCCTGAGATCCTCACTTGTCTCTTTAGATTTCATTATTGAATTGAGTTTTCTTGCTGATTTACTTCTCTGCTACAATTTCCTTCTCTGCAATTTTTACTTTCTGTTGCACTGCCTCCAATTTATTTTTTCTGCAAGTTTAATTTTCTGCAATTGATCTGAGTTCTAATTTACTGCTTTCTTTAATTTTCAGCACCCACTCCCCTTTACATTCACTGCAATTTACATTTCTTGTCATTTAAGCTTCTCTCCATTTAAGTTTCTGTCCCATTTAGCTTCTGCACCTTTAATTCTTGCAATTTACTTTCTGTCGGTCACTCTTCACACAATTCACCAATGTTAGCTTGACTAAACTAATCACCCACTAAAATTGCTTGATCCATCAATCCCTGTGGGATCGACCTCACTCCCGTGAGTTATTATTACTTGATGCGACCCGGTGCACTTGCCGGTGAGTTTTGTGTCGGATCGTTTTCCGCACATCACGGCTGAACCCAGCCATGAAGGAAGTGGTGCAAAAGGAGGTCACTAAATTACTAGAGGCTGGGATTATTTATCCTATTTCTGACAGCCCCTGGGTAAGCCCTGTCCAAGTCGTCCCTAAAAAGGGAGGCATGACAGTGGTTCACAATGAAAGAAATGAACTGATTCCTACAAGAACAGTTACAGGGTGGCGTATGTGTATTGATTATAGAAGGCTCAATACAGCCACCAGAAAGGATCATTTTCCTTTACCATTCATAGACCAAATGCTAGAAAGACTAGCAGGTCATGAAAACTACTGCTTCCTGGATGGATATTCAGGTTATAATCAAATTGCAGTAGATCCCCAGGATCAGGAGAAAACGGCATTCACCTGCCCATCTGGAGTATTTGCATACAGAAGGATGCCATTTGTCCTGTGCAATGCACCTGCAACCTTTCAGAGGTGCATGCTCTCAATTTTCTCTGATATGGTGGAAAAATTCCTGGAAGTCTTCATGGATGACTTTTCAGTATTTGGAGACTCATTTAGCTCCTGCCTTAACCATTTAGCACTTGTTCTAAAGAGATGCCAAGAGACTAACCTGGTTTTAAATTGGGAGAAGTGTCACTTTATGGTGACTGAAGGAATTGTCCTTGGGCACAAAATCTCGAACAAGGGGATAGAGGTGGATCAAGCTAAGGTAGAGGTAATTGAAAAATTACCACCACCTGCCAATGTTAAGGCAATCAGAAGCTTTCTGGGGCATGCAGGATTCTATAGGAGGTTTATAAAGGATTTTTCAAAAATCGCCAAACCTCTGAGCAACCTGCTAGCTGCTGACACGCCATTTATCTTTGATAAAGAGTGTCTGCAGGCATTTGAGACTTTGAAAGCTAAATTGGTTACAGCACCAATCATCTCTGCACCAGACTGGACATTACCATTTGAATTGATGTGTGATGCCAGTGACCATGCCATTGGTGCAGTGTTGGGACAAAGGCATGACAAGCTTCTGCACGTCATTTACTATGCCAGCCGTGTTTTAAATGACGCACAGAAGAATTACACAACCACAGAAAAAGAGCTACTTGCAGTGGTTTACGCCATTGACAAATTCAGATCCTATTTAGTAGGATCAAAAGTGATTGTGTATACTGATCATGCTGCTCTTAAATATCTACTCACAAAGCAGGATTCAAAGCCCAGACTTATAAGATGGGTGTTGCTTCTACAAGAGTTTGATATAGAAAAGGGATAGAGAATCAAGTAGCAGATCACCTGTCCCGAATAGAACCAGTAGAAGGGGCGTCCCTCCCTCTCACTGAGATCTCTGAAACCTTTCCGGATGAGCAACTCTTTGCCATCTAGGAAGTGCCATGGTTTGCAGACATTGTAAACTACAAGGCAGTGAGATTCATACCCAAAGAGTACAGCAGACAGCAATCAAAGAAGCTGATCACAGATGCAAAGTATTATCTTTGGGATGAGCCGTATGTCTTTAAGAGATGGGTAGACGGAGTAATCCGTAGATGTGTGCCTAAAGAAGAAGCGCAGAAGATCCTTTGGCATTGCCATGGATCACAGTATGGAGGACATTTTGGAAGTGAGCGAACAGCCACAAGAGTCCTCCAAAGTGGCTTCTACTGGCCTACTCTCTATAAAGATTCCCGAGTGTTTGTGCTTAATTGTGACAGTTGCCAAAGATCTGGCAATCTACCTCACAGTTATGCCATGCCTCAACAAGGGATCTTGGAGATTGAGTTGTTTGATGTGTGGGGCATTGACTTCATGGGACCTTTCCCACCATCAAACTCAAACACTTATATTCTGGTGGCAGTGGATTATTGGTGCACGAAATTGCAATCACACTTTTGCAATCCGCACAACTAACCAGCAAGTGCACTGGGTCGTCCAAGTAATACCTTACGTGAGTAAGGGTCGATCCCACGGAGATTATTGGTTTGAAGCAAGTTGTGCTTATTTTATTATTCTTAGTCAGGATATTAATTAAAATTATCAGTTGGAATTATTAAAAAAAATAAAAGAGTGAGGAACAGTTACTTGTTGTGCAGTAGTGGAGAATATGTTGGAGTTTTGGAGATGCTTTGTCTCATTTATTCCTGTAATGTAATATTCAACTCAATTGTTTGTGAAGTTCCATCCATGGCAAGCTGTATGTAGGGTGTCACCATTGTCAGTGGCTACTTCCCATCCTCTCAGTGAAAACGGTCCAGATGCTCTGTCACAGCACGGCTAATCAGCTGTTGGTTCTCGATCATGTTGGAGTAGGATCCATTGATCCTTTTGCGTTTGTCATCACGCCCAGCAATCGCGAGTTTGAAGCTCGTCACCGCCATTCAATCCTTGAATCCTACTCAGAATACCACAGACAAGGTTTAGACTTTCCGGATCCTCAAGAGTGGCCGCCATCAATTCTAGCTTATACCACGAAGATTCTGATTAAAGAAGCTAAGAGATGCTTATTCAATCTGATGTAGAACGGAGGTGTTTGTCAGGCACACGTTCATGGGTTGAGGGAGGTGATGAGTGTCACGGATCATCACCTCCTTCATAATTAAGCGCGAATAAACATCTTAGATAGGAACACACACACGTTTGAGTGAAATAGAAACAATTGCATTAATTCATCGAGACGCTGCAGAGCTCCTCACCCCAACAATGGAGTTTAGAGACTCATGCCGTCAAAGTGTATAAAATTCAGATCTGAAAATGTCATGAGGTACAAAATAGTTCTCTAAAAGTTGTTTAAATAGTAAACTAGTAACCTAGGTTTGCAGAATATGAGTAAACTAAGATAATTGGTGCAGAAATCCACTTCTGGGGCCCACTTGGTGTGTGCTGGGGCTGAGACTAAAGCTATCCACGAGTAGAGGCTTTTCTTGGAGTTGAACTCCAAGTTATGACGTGTTTTGGGCGTTCAACTCCGGATCATGACGTGTTTCTGGCGTTTAACTCCAGACAGCAGCATGTACTTGGCGTTCAACGCCAAGTTACGTCGTCTATCCTCGCGCAAAGTATGGACTATTATATATTGCTGGAAAGCCCTGGATGTCTACTTTCCAACGCCGTTGAGAGCGCGCCAATTGGACTCCTGTAGCTCCAAAAAATCCATTTCGAGTGCAGGGAGGTCAGGATCCAACAACATCAGCAGTCCTTTTTCAGCCTAAGTCAGATTTTTGCTCAGCTCCCTCAATTTCAGCCAGAAAATACCTGAAATCACAGAGAAACACACAAACTCATAGTAAAGTCCAGAAATATGATTTTTGCCTAAAAACTAATAATATTTAACTAAAAACCAATTAAAACATGCTAAAATCTACATGAAATTACCCCCAAAAAGCGTATAAAATATCCGCTCATCACAACACCAAACTTAAACTGTTGCTTGTTCTCAAGCAACTAGATAAATAAAATAGGATGAAAAGAAATTAAGAGGCAATAATATCTCAGAGTTTCAAGTGAAGCTCAGATTCTAATTAGATGAGCGGGACTAGTAGCTTTTTGCTTCTGAACAGTTTTGGCATCTCACTTTATCCTTTGAAATTCAGAATGATTGGCATCCATAGGAACTCAGAATTTAGATAGTATTATTGATTCTCCTAGTTTAGTATGTTGATTCTTGAACACAGTTACTTCATGAGTCTTGGCCGTGGCCCTAAGCACTTTGTTTTCCAGTATTACCACCGGATACATAAATGCCACAGACACATAATTGGGTGAACCTTTTCAGATTGTGACTCAGCTTTGCTAGAGTCCCCAATTAGAGGTGTCCAGAGCTCTTAAGCACACTCTTTTTGCTTTGGATCACGACTTTAACCACTCAGTCTCAAGCTTTTCACTTGGACCTGCATGACACAAGCACATGGTTAGGGACAGCTTGATTTAGCCGCTTAGACCTGGATTTATTTCCTTGGGCCCTCCTATCCATTAATGCTCAAAGCCTTGGATCCTTTTTACCCTTGCCTTTTGGTTTTAAGGGCTATTGGCTTTTTCTGCTTGCTTTTTTTCTTTCTCTCTTTTTTTTTTTGCAAGAAATTCTTTTTTTTTAACTGCTTTTTCTTGCTTCAAAAATCAATTTCATGATTTTTCAGATCATCAATAACATTTCTCTTGTTCATCATTCTTTCAAGAGCCAACAATTTTAACATTCATAAAATTCAATATCAAAATTATGCACTGTTCAAGCATTCATTCAGAAGACAAAAAGTATTGCCACCACATATAAATAATTAGAATTTTCCTTATTAAGAACTCGAAAAAAATTAAATTGCCTCTTTATTCTATAAATCTACTATTTTATTCATGTTTGATGATGATGAGAAAAATAAGTTATAACTTAATTGGAAATAAAGCCAAAATAGATATGCTAATTACTACTACTCCTATATAACTTCTAAGGTAAAATCCTATAATAATACTATCACAGAGTTAAAGCTAGAATTAGAACTTAACAACCTGTATTTTGGGAAGTGGATGTTCCTCTAGTCTGTGGGGTGCCTTCAAGAATTAATTTCTGACGCTTCAGCTCCCTTAAGTTCACATCCTTGCTCTTCCTGTTCCCTTAGGTGCCATGATCTTAATGAGTTTTAGCTCAGTGATCATGGCAAATCACACCAAACTTAGAGGTTTGCTTGTCCTCAAGCAAAAGAAAGGAAAGGAGAGGAGTAGAAGAAGAGGCAGTTTCGAAAAAAAAAGATAAGATGAGTTGAAAAAGATATGAGAAGAAATTAAAAAGATTTGAAAAAGAATTGGATTGGAAAAAGATTTGTGTTTATGAATTAAGATACATTTGATATTTTTGAAAAAGGGATTTTAGAAATTAGGGTTTTTAGAAATTAGGATTTAAAAATTTTTGGAATTGAAACATATTTATGCAAGAAATCATGAATTGAAACATAAAAATTAGAAAATTTGTGAAGAAAAACGAATTTTACCTCCTCCCCACCATTCTGGCGTTAAACGCCCAAACGCTGCATGTTTTGGGCGTTTAACGCCCAAACGTTGCTTCTCCTGGGCGTTCAACGCCCAGTTGATGCATCTTTCTGGCGTTGAACGCCAGGAAGTCCTTTGTCACTGGGCGTTTTTTTGAACGCCCAGGATGCTGTCAATCTGGCGTTAAACGCCCAGAAGGTGCTTCTTTCTGGCGTTTAACGCCCAGAAGATGCTCCTTTCTGGCGTTTAACGCCCAGATGGCTACCCTTACTGGCGTTGAACGCCTAGTGGGTGCTTCTTTTGGGCGTTCAACGCCCAAAATGTTTCTTACTGGCCTTTTTTTCGCCAGTGAACTTCCAAATTCCCCTGTAACTCTGTGAATTCAAGCAATTGCTATTATACCTTGAAGATACTTGGACACATACCTGTAAAAAAAGGAAATTTATTTAATTAGTAAATAAACTTTGTAAATGGCTGGGTTGCCTCCCAGCAAGCGCTTCTTTATTGTCTTTAGCTGGACTACCACTGAGCTCTAATCAAGTCTCAGTTTCGAGCATTCTTGCTCGAAGTTACTTTCAAGATAATGTTTAATTCTCTGTCCATTAACAATGAACTTTTTGATGGATTCATTATCCTGAAGCTCTACGTATCCATATGGTGATACGCTTGTGATCACATATGGACCTCTCCACCGAGATTTTAATTTCCCGGGGAATAATTTGAGCCTGGAATTAAATAGGAGAACTTTCTGCCCCGACTCAAAGACTCTGGATGACAATTTCTTATCATGCCATCTTTTTGCTTTCTCTTTGTAAATTTTTGCATTCTCGAAAGCTTTGAGTCTAAATTCCTCTAGCTCATTTAACTGAAGCAATCGTTTTTCTCCAGCTAATTTGGCATCAAGGTTTAGGAATCTGGTTGCCCAGTAGGCCTTATGTTCCAGTTCTACTGGCAAGTGACATGCCTTTCCATACACAAGCTGGTATGGAGAGGTCCCTATAGGGGTCTTGAATGCTGTTCTGTATGCCCACAGAGCATCATCCAAGCTCCTTGCCCAATCTTTTCTACGGTTAATTACAGTCCGTTCCAGAATTCTTTTGAGTTCTCTATTTGAGACTTCAGCTTGCCCATTAGTCTGTGGGTGATATGGAGTAGCTACCCTGTGGCTAACTCCATAACGAACCAAAGCAGAGTAAAGCTGTTTATTGCAGAAATGACTGCCCCATCACTGATTAATACTCTAGGGGTACCAAATCTACTGAAGATGTGTTTCTGGAGGAATTTTAACACTGTTTTAGTGTCATTGGTGGGTGTTACAATAGCTTCCACCCATTTGGATACATAATCCACTGCCACCAGAATATAAGTGTTTGAGTATGATGGTGGGAAGGGTCCCATAAAGTCAATACCCCATACATCAAATAACTCAATCTCCAAGATCCCTTGCTGAGGCATGGCATAACTGTGAGGCAGATTGCCAGATCTTTGACAACTGTCACAATTAAGTACAAATGCTCGGGAATCTTTATAGAGAGTAGGCCAGTAGAAGCCACATTGGAGGACTCTTGTGGCTGTTCGCTCACCTCCAAAATGTCCTCCATATTGTGATCCATGGCAGTGCCATAGAATCTTCTGTGCTTCTTCCTTAGGCACACATCTACGGATTACTCCGTCTGCACATCTCTTGAAGAGATATGGTTCATCCCAAAGATAGTACTTTGCATCTGTAATCAATTTCTTTGATTGCAGCCTACTGTACTCTTTGGGTATGAATCTCACTGCCTTGTAGTTTGCGATGTCTGCAAACCATGGCACTTCCTGGACGGCAAAGAGTTGCTCATCCGGAAAGGTTTCAGAGATCTCAGTGAGAGGGAGGGACGCCCCTTCTACTGGTTCTATTCGGGACAGGTGATCTGCTACTTGATTCTCTGTTCCTTTTCTGTCTCTTATTTCTATATCAAACTCTTGCAGAAGCAGCACCTGTTCATACCCTGACCGAGCTCCCCAAACTTCGGCAAAGTTCATAGAAGGTCCGACCTCGTCCCAAGGCCTACGCCTGAGGTCGGACCTCGGACAATAAAGCTAAGAAGGCCCATCATAAGGAACGAAGCTCAAAACCTAAAAGGCCGAAAAGGCCTAGGAAAGGCGGTTCCGCAAAGATAGAGATAAAACTCCGAAAAAGATAAGATAAGATAAGAATATCTTATCCAGGGAAGATCATGACCAACTACTATAAATACACTGGAGCACCCAGGTATAACTCATATTCTACATTCTACACATATCTGCTTGGACCCATGCTAACTTAAGCATCGGAGTGTCATTGCAGGTACAACCACCCGCCGCTCAGCGCATCAAGCTCGGGTCACGGAACCCCCACCTCGGGTCCTGCCAGACGACCGAGCTCCACGTTTCAGGTAACCCTCGGAACATTGGCGCCGTTGCCGGGGACCTGGAAGTCATCCCTTTACCATGGCGGACGACCCTCCCAACAATGACCACGCTACATCAGAACAAGAAGAGGAAGTTGACACCGGAGAACGACCGGACAGCCCTCTATCACCGCGCACTCCAGGAGGAAACAAACAGAATCGCCCAAAGACATCACTCCCAAACAAAGATCCACAAAATCCCGAAAAAGAAAAGAGCTCGGAAATTCTAGAAGCAGTCCGGGCACAACAGAACCGACTGAAACAACTCGAAGAGGACATAAAGAAGCAAGAAGAAACTGAACAAGATCTGAGAAGGGAGGCTCGCAAGCGCAGAGAATTAGAAGAAAAACTACGGAAAATAGAGGCCAACCTGAAAGACTGGACAGAACGCGGCACCACCCCCGAAGGCAACCATGATCCCTTCACGCAAGAGATCATGAAGGAGAAGGTACCGCGAAACTTCAAACCACCCGACATGGATCTCTACGACGGCACCACCGATCCAAGCCACCACCTCAGCAACTTCAGGAGCAGAATGTACCTAGTCGACGCCTCCGACGCAATTCGGTGCAAAGCCTTCCCCACCACTCTCACCAAGTCGGCCATGAAGTGGTTCGACAACCTGCCACCAAGATCAATCACCAGCTTCGAAGACCTAACCAAAAAATTCCTAACAAGGTTCTCTATTCAAAAGGACAAGGCAAAACATGCCCCCAGTCTACTCGGGATCAAACAGGGTAACCAAGAAACTCTCCGAGAATACATGGAGCGATTCAACAAAGCCTGCCTGGACATACAACACTTGCCCACTGAAGCGGCCATCATGGGACTAGCAAACGGCCTAAAAGAAGGACCGTTTAGCCAATCCCTATCTAAACGATACCCGACCTCCCTATACGAGGTACAGGAACGGGCAGAAAAATATATCAACATGGAGGAAACCTCCCAGCTAAGAGACTCTTCTAGGAAGGAATCAACCTACCCACTCCGAGATCGAGATCGGGAACAGAAGAAGAAAGAAGAACCCAACTCGGACAAGCCACGGAAGTACCACAACTACACCCCCCTCCGAGTCTCCCTGGTAGACGTCTACAGAGAAGTATGCCACACCGAAAAGATCCCACCGCCCCGACCGCTAAAACACAAGAGAGCGGGAAGAGATCGGTCCGAATACTGTGAATATCACAAACTCTACGGTCACTCTACTAACGACTGCTACGACCTAAAAAATGTTATAGAAAAGCTGGCCAGAGAAGGAAAGCTCGACAGATACATAGCAGAGAAAGGAGAGGAGACCAGGAAGAGAAGACGAGGAGACAATGAAGGTCGGGCCGAACAAGTCCCGCGAACCCCTGAAAGACACGTTCACATGATAAATGGAGGTTTTGCAGGCGGAGGAACATCCAGATCCTCGCGGAAAAGACACCTCAAAGAAGTCTATCATGTCCGAGAAGACAGTCCCCTGCCCGAGTTACCTACTATCTCATTTACCCGAGAAGATGCTCAAGGGATAATTCCCGGGCACGACGATCCGATGGTAGTCACCATTATCCTAGCAAACGCCAACTTACATCGTACCCTGATTGACCAGGGAAGCTCAGCAGATATCCTGTTCAAATCGGCATTCGACAAGCTCGGACTTGAAGAAAAAGAACTAAAGGCCTATCTACCGACCTATTTGGGCTAGGGGATACCCGATCCATCCCTTAGGATACATCTCGCTACACACTACCTTTGGAAAAGGCGAACAATCTAAAACATTAAGCATCGACTACATTATAGTCAACGTCACTTCGGCATACAATGCCCTCATTGGGCGACCAACCCTAAACAGGCTAGGGGCTATAGTCTCGACCCCACACTTCTGTATGAAGTTCCCTACCGCAAAAGGAATCGCTACTCTAAAAGGCGACCAAAAACTAGCGCGGCGATGCTATAACGAAAGCCTGAGCCTGAAAGGGAAAGAGGTCAACACGATAGAACTCGGACGAGTTCAGTCCCGAGAAGATCTTCGACCACAACCAGAGGGAGAAACCGAACAAGTCCAGATTGGGAACACACCTGAAAAAATCACAAACATAGGAGCAAACCTCAAAATGGGCCTAAAAGAGGAACTCATAAACCTCTTAAAGGAAAACTCCGACCTCTTCGCCTGGAAAGCCTCCGACATGCCAGGAATAAATCCCGACCTGATGTGCCATAAGCTATCAGTTTACCCGGGATCCCGACCTGTCCAACAAAGACGTCGGAAGCTCGGACCTGAGCGTATGCAAGCAATAGGAGAACAAGTACAAGCACTACTAGATGCAGGATTCATTAGGGAAGTAAAATACCCCCTATGGCTTGCAAACGTGGTCCTGGTAAAAAAGCCCAACGGAAAATGGAGGATGTGCGTCGATTACACAGATCTCAACAAAGCCTGCCCCAAAGACCCATATCCACTACCAAACATCGACGCCTTAGTAGACGCAGCCTCAGGCTACAGATATCTCTCCTTCATGGACGCATACTCGGGATACAATCAAATCCCGATGTACAGACCCGACCAAGAAAAGACCTCGTTCATAACCCCAAGGGCAAACTACTGCTACGTAGTAATGCCCTTCGGGCTGAAGAACGCAGGGGCAACCTACCAGAGGCTAATGAACAAAGTGTTCTCAGAGCACATCGGACTACAGCTAGAGGTGTACGTCGATGACATGCTGGTAAAGACACAAGAGGACAAAAACTTACTGACCGACCTCACCAGCATCTTCGGCACCCTCAGAAAACACAACATGAGACTTAACCCGACAAAGTGCACCTTCGCCGCAGAAGCCGGAAAGTTCTTAGGCTTCATGCTGACTCAAAGGGGCATCGAAGCGAACCCGGACAAATGCCAAGCGATACTCAATATGAAGAGCCCGACGTGTGTCAAGGAAGTACAACAACTGAATGGAAGGCTAGCCGCACTATCAAGATTCTTGGCAGGATCAGCAATAAAGTCACTACCTCTCTACTCACTCCTAAAGAAAGGGAAACCCTTCTCATGGACCCCAGAATGCGAAAAGGCCTTCCAAGAATTCAAGGAATTCCTCGGGCAGCCACCAATCCTAACCCGACCTCTAAAGGGAGAAGAACTCGTACTATACATCTCGGTTGGACATCGAGCAGTCGCTTCAGCATTAATACGAGAAAATGACCAAGGGCAACACCCCATATACTTTGTAAGCAAGGCACTACAAGGGGCCGAATTAAACTATTAGAAGATAGAGAAGTTCGCCTACGCCCTAGTGTTCACAGCTCGGAGGCTCCGTCCCTACTTTCAAGCCCACACCATCAAAGTCCGGACAAACCAACCCATGAGACACATCCTCCAAAAAACAGACCTGGCAGGACGAATACTGCAATGGGCGGTGGAGCTGTCCGAGTTCAACCTCCACTATGAAACCCGGATTGCCATAAAGTCTCAGTATCTAGCCGACTTCATCGCAGAATACACTGAGACCCCTGGAACCCCACTCTCATGGAACCTATATGTCGACGGGTCCTCAAACAAAACTGGAAGTGGAGCCGGGGTTATACTCGAAAGCGACCAAGGAACGCGGATAGAACTATCCCTAAAATTCGAGTTCCAAGCTTCAAACAACCAAGCCGAATACGAAGCCCTACTAGCAGGTCTAAAGCTAGCCGAAGAGGTCGGAGCCCAGAAAATCACAATCTTCAGCGACTCCCAGGTCGTCACATCACAAGTAAATGGAAGCTACCAGGCCAAAGACCCAACTATGAAAAAATACCTGGACCAAACACAGGCACAATTACGCCACTTTCCAGAGATACAGATCCAGCACATACCTCGGGAACAAAACGCCCGGGCAGACGCCCTCTCAAAACTTTCCAGCACCAAACCAGGAGGCAACAACAGAAGTCTCCTCCAGGAAACCTTACAATCTCCCTCCGTGCTAAGAGAGGAAGAAACGCTAAATATATCAGACCAGCAGCAAGGATGGATGACCCCCATACTCAGCTACCTGAAGTCGGGAACTCTCCCCACCGAAAGAAAGGAAGCCAAAAGACTCACGAAAGACGCCCAGAATTACACACTAATTCACGACGTATTATACAGAAGAGGATTCGCAAGCCCCCTCCTTAGGTGCGTCCCGACCTCAGAAACAAAGAGCGTCCTCGAAGAAGTCCACGGAGGCATGTGTGGGAACCATCTCGGAGCTCGGGCATTATCCAAGAAAGTAGTCCGAGCCGGGTTCTACTGGCCAACTTTGCAAAGAGACGCAACGGAGTTTGTGAAAATATGCCCCCCTGCCAAAAACACGCCAATTTTCACAAAGCACCACCCGAAGACCTTATCAGCATCACTGCGCCATGGCCCTTCGCAAAATGGGGACTCGACCTACTCGGCCCATTCCCCCAAGGACCGGGGCAAGTCATGTACCTCATAGTAGGGGTCGACTATTTCACGAAATAGATCGAAGCTGAACCTTTAGCCACCATTACGGCTCAGAAAAGCCGGAAATTCCTATACAAAAACATTGTCACAAGGTTCGGAGTCCCCTACTCCATTACCACAGACAATGGAACACAGTTCACGGACACAAGTTTTCAGAACTTGGTGGCCGAACTAAAAATCAAACAGCAATTCACCTCAGTCGAGCACCCACAAGCCAACGGACAAGCAGAGGCCGCAAATAAAGTCATCTTGGCCGGGTTAAAACGAAGACTCCAAGAGGCCAAAGGGGCATGGGCCGAGGAGCTCCCCCAGGTATTATGGGCATATCGGACAACTCCACACTCTACAACGGGAGAATCGCCATTTCGACTAGCCTATGGGATGGAGGCAATGATTCCTATCGAAATAGATGAAGGGTCACCCAGAGTCATCTTCTACAACGAAGAAGGTAACCCGCAGGCACAAAAGGAAGAACTCGACCTCCTACCCGAGGTCCGAGAAAGAGCACGAATCCGAGAAGAAGCCTTAAAACGGCGAACGGCCCTCAGATACAATCGGAAAGTAATAAAACGAAGCTTCTCCACTCACGACCTAATTCTAATCCGAAATGACATCGGAACACAAAAGTCGGGAGAAGGAAAGCTAGCCGCAAATTGGAAAGGATCCTACAAAGTAACTGAAGTCTTAGGAACAGGCTATTACAAGATATCCGAAGGCAATGAGCTGCCCAGGGCCTGGCACGCCTGTAATCTAAAACGGTACTACAGCTAGGAAAATCTGACCCGAGGTGTACTCTTTTTCCCTACAGGGGTTTTTTAATGAGACACCCGGTCAGATAAGGCACCCGACCTAGTCAAGGGTAAACACTTTGTAAATATTCTTTCTTTCTTAATACTAATCAAATTTTTCTATTTTCTTTTGTTCCTTCTCGTGATAAAACAAATCCTGAAAAAGTACCCCGTCAAGGCGCATTAATTTATGCTCGACAAAACGCAAAAAATCATTTGCCAAGAGACCACACAAGGTCGGCAAAGATAAAGCGACGAGGTTCAAATTAATGTGAGAAGTTATAAAAGTAACTCTGAAAAAGGCTCAAAAAAGCCAAATAAAAAGAGATTACAAAAATAACTTAAAAGGCCGACCAAAGACAAGGTCGGACCAACAAAGGGTGTACTCGACCGCGCCACCCGAGGTCCGATAAAAAGCTCGGACCCGAGAAGGAAGCCTTAAAACGGCGAAAGCAAAGATTTCGAAAACGCCTACTAAAAAGTTGCTATACAAAAACAACTAAAAAAGTACGAGCGAAAAAACGAAATCAAGCGCTAGCTAAAAGGTTGTTATCCAAAAACAACTAAAAAGCATAAAAGCGGAACAAAAAAAAAATCAAAACGGCGAAGACAAAGATTTCGAAAACGCTTACTAAAAAGTTGCTATACAAAAACAACTAAAAAAGTACGAGCGAAAAAACGAAATCAAACGCTAGCTAAAAAGTTGTTACCCAAAAACAACTAAAAAGCATAAAAGCGGAACAAACAAGTCAAAACGCAAACAAAAACACCGCATAATAAGCTAAAAAAGTTACTACAAGTAGCTAAAAGCAAAAAAGGTGTCCAAAGCATCCACAGAAATCATCCAAAAAACAAAAGAGCCCACAGGCCGGGCAAAAACCCAAAAGATAAAGGGATTACAGAGGATCAAGATCCTTCCCGGTCGCCGCATCAACAGAAGGCTGCGGAAGAAACATAGAAATCGGGACAGCATCGACAGCACCATCATCCCGGTTCAAAACCTCCGCACCAGACCCATCCCCGACCAAAGGTGAAGTCGGGTTCGCAACCGGAACCTCGGGGACGGACACCGGAACCTTGGGGTCGGACACCGGAACCTCATCCTCGTTGGGAGCAGGAACAATCTCTCCCTCCACAACAACGTTATCCATACTAAATAAACTCAGATCCAGGTCAGGAGCAAGAACCCGGACCTGAGCCTTCAAATTTTCATACATAACATCCATACCCTTCGCCACATGCCCTTCTAGCTCGTAAAAGTCATTCTGAGCAGATTGCAACTTCTCCTTCGTCTCCACAAGCTCGGCAAGTGCCCGAGTATAATTTTCCTTCGCTGCCTTCGCCATCCCCTCAGATGCATTCGCTGCCGCCACAGCCGCGGTAGCCTTAGCTTTCTCCTTCTCTAAAGATGCTTCCAACTCAGCAATCCTAGCAGCCTTCAGCTCACTAATCTTCTCGAGCTCGGACTGAGCCTTCTCAAGTCGGGAACTGATCGCACCAAGGGGAGATTTCTTGAACTCTCGGGCAATAGCAGCATGAAGACTAGCCATCCGAACACAACTCCGCGCCATATACTGAAAATGGTGCTCCATAGACACATCATCAGTAGAAATAAAGGTCTGAGGGAGAATATGCTGTTCAATCCAACCAAGAGCATCGAAATCCTTGTCATTAAAACCCGCAGGCTCTTGAGAGGTCTTCTGCTTCTTGGGAGGAGGACCCGAGAACGGGGGAGGAGAAGAGGTAGCAGGCCCGGAGGTCGGAGGATCTTGAGTTATAGCTCGGAACTGGGGAGCCGGAATAGTCTTCGACCGAGTCTGAACACCCACAGTAGACTTCTCCGGAGAAGATCGGGCAGAAGCCCCCCCAGCTTCAATATTCCAAGCGGCCACAGACTTCTTCGTCCGACGAAGATACTTCATGGAATCCGCCTGAGAAGACATCTCTGCAGAAATAAAAGAAAAGGAGTTACCACAACAGAAATTCCACCAAAACAAACAAGGCCAAAATACTAAGAAAAAGATGAATCTCGAAAGAGGTCAGGAACTACCTAACTCGGAACGGAGAAGGCTTGGATCTCCCAACATTTTCTTCGTATCCAAGTGAGGTGCCCGACCCCATAAACTGCTCACCACACCCACAAAAGCCTGCTCCACCTCATCTAGACTCTCAAAGGTATACTTAACAGACACTACATTCTCCTGCCAACAAAGAGGAAAAGAAGGCTCCCCACTCTCATCTAGAAAGAAAGGTCGGACGTCTCCAGTAGCCCGAACCTTGAAATAAAAGTTCTTAAAATCGTGAAAGGACTCATCATACAGGGTACAAAACTTTCTTCCCTGGTTAGCCCTAAAAGAGACCCAGGATACCTTCCCTCCACCCGACCCCGGCTTCGTCAACACAAACAAATAGGAAAAAAGGGAAATAGAGGGAGAGACACCCAAAAACTGACACAAAAGTTGGAACAGCTTTAAAAATGCCCAAGAATTTGGATGGAGCTGCGTAGGGGCAAGGTTACAAGACCACAACACCTCGGACTCCAGGTCGGTAAAAGGAAGTCGGACACCCAGCTTAGAGAAAAAACAATCATAAGCATAAAAGAAGAGCTTCTCGGAACTCTCTAAAGGCGGGAAGCACACTCTCTCCTCGGAATCCGGGGCCACTAGTTCATAATCCCTCTCAGACTCTCTATTTTCACATATGCTACTGTGCCTACGGAACCTAGCTAAATATTCAGAATCTACCACAGAAGGGATCTCAAAGGAAGAGGATCTACCCAACCAAGACCACTCGGAATCTTGGTCGACACCGCTTGAAGAACCTTTCAAGACATAAATTCCTACCTACAAAGAAGAATACAACAGAAAAGCAAAAACCCATTCAGCAATGCAAAGAAAACAAAAACCCCGCGAAGAAAATGCAGCAAACCCGGACCGAAAAACACCAGAGAACAAAAAGAGCCCCCCCATATACAAACAACAGCAATGGCGGCGCCTCTTTTTCGGGGCAACCCAGGCATAAAGAGACAAAACAAAGAGCCACACAAAGAACAGAAGCATATGATCACAAGAAAGTAAAAACATGGAAAAACAAACCTGGAAAGTAGAAACGAAGGCGAGGAGCTCCGAGGCAAAGGAGAAACGAAGGCAGGCAAGCTCCGGAAGCAAGAAGCACGAAACAACGGCGCAGAGGAAACCCCGGAAAAACGCACGGAAAGAATCAGGGAAGAAGAACAAAGAAAAAGAAGAAGCGGCGCTCGAAAAAGAGATGGCGAAAACTCAGAAAAACAAGAAAGGAACAGAATAAACGAAGAAAAGGAAAGGGAGCGAATAAATAAAGCCTTCACGAAGGCCGGAACGAAAATCAAGGAAAAACGGTAAAAAAGCAATAAATGCAGAAACGGCCATTTTTTGAAAATTTGAAAAAAACTACTATGCCCGAGCTCGACCTCTCAAAAAGGACGAACTCGGGCAGGGGCACTGTTCATACCCTGACCGAGCTCCCCAAACTTCGGCAAAGTTCATAGAAGGTCCGACCTCGTCCCAAGGCCCACGCCTGAGGTCGGACCTCGGACAATAAAGCTAAGAAGGCCCATCATAAGGAACGAAGCCCAAAACCTAAAAGGCCGAAAAGGCCTAGGAAAGGCGGTTCCGCAAAGATAGAGATAAAACTCCGAAAAAGATAAGATAAGATAAGAATATCTTATCCAGGGAAGATCACGACCAACTACTATAAATACACTGGAGCACCCAGGTATAACTCATATTCTACATTCTACACATATCTGCTTGGACCCATGCTAACTTAAGCATCGGAGTGTCATTGCAGGTACAACCACCCGCCGCTCAGCGCATCAAGCTCGGGTCACGGAACCCCCACCTCGGGTCCTGCCAGACGACCGAGCTCCACGTTTCAGGTAACCCTCGGAACAGCACCCATCTTATAAGTCTGGGTTTTGAATCCTGCTTTGTGAGTAGATATTTAAGAGCAGCATGATCTGTATACACAATCACTTTTGATCCTACTAAATAGGATCTGAATTTGTCAATGGCGTAAACCACTGTAAGTAGCTCTTTTTCTGTGGTTGTGTAATTCTTCTGTGCGTCATTTAAAACACGGCTGGCATAGTAAATCACGTGCAGAAGCTTGTCATGCCTTTGTCCTAACACTACACCAATGGCATGGTCACTGGCATCACACATCAATTCAAATGGTAATGTCCAGTCTGGTGCAGAGATGATTGGTGCTGTAACCAATTTAGCTTTCAGAGTCTCAAATGCCTGCAGACACTCTTTATCAAAGATAAATGGCGTGTCAGCAGCTAGCAGGTTGCTCAGAGGTTTGGCAATTTTTGAAAAATCTTTTATAAACCTCCTATAGAATCCTGCATGCCCCAGAAAGCTTCTGATTGCCTTAACATTGGCAGGTGGTGGTAATTTTTCAATTACCTCTACCTTAGCTTGATCCACCTCTATCCCCTTGTTCGAGATTTTGTGCCCAAGGACAATTCCTTCAGTCACCATAAAGTGACACTTCTCCCAGTTTAAAACCAGGTTAGTCTCTTGGCATCTCTTTAGAACAAGTGCTAAATGGTTAAGGCAGGAGCTGAATGAGTCTCCAAATACTGAAAAGTCATCCATGAAGACTTCCAGGAATTTTTCCACCATATCAGAGAAAATTGAGAGCATGCACCTCTGAAAGGTTGCAGGTGCATTGCACAGGCCAAATGGCATCCTTCTGTATGCAAATACTCCAGATGGGCAGGTGAATGCCATTTTCTCCTGATCCTGGGGATCTACTGCAATTTGATTATAACCTGAATATCCATCCAAGAAGTAGTAGTATTCATGACCTGCTAGTCTTTCTAGCATTTGGTCTATGAATGGTAAAGGAAAATGATCTTTTCTGGTGGCTGTATTGAGCCTTCTATAATCAATACACATACGCCACCCTGTAACTGTTCTTGTAGGAACCAGTTCATTTTTTTCATTGTGAACCACTGTCATGCCTCCCTTCTTAGGGACGACTTGGACAGGGCTTACCCAGGGGCTGTCAGAAATAGGATAAATAATCGCAGCCTCTAGTAATTTAGTGACCTCCTTTTGCACCACTTCCTTCATGGCTGGGTTCAGCCGCCTTTGTGGTTGGACCACAGGCTTGGCGTCACCCTCCAATAGGATCTTGTGCATGCATCTGGACTAATGCCTTAAGATCACTGATGGACCACCCAAGAGCTGTCTTGTGTGTCCTTAGCACTTGAATTAGTGCTTTCTCTTCCTGTGGCTCTAAGGTAGAGCTTATAATTACAGGAAAGGTATCACCTTCTCCCAAGAATGCATATTTTAGGGAAGGTGGTAATGGTTTGAGCTCGGGTTTAGGAGGTTTCTCCTCTTCCTGAGGGATTTTCAGAGGTTCTACTATTTTCTCTGACTCCTCCAGATCAGGCTGAACGTCTTTAAAGATGTCCTCTAGCTCTGATTCGAGACTCTCAGCCATATTGACCTCTCTTACCAGAGAGTCGATAATATCAACACTCATGCAGTCATTTGGGGTGTCTGGATGTTGTATGGCTTTGACAACATTCAACTTGAACTCCTCCTCATTGACTCTCAAGGTTACTTCCCCTTTTTGGACGTCAATGAGGGTTCGGCCAGTTGCTAGGAAAGGTCTTCCTAGAATGAGAGTTGCACTCTTGTGCTCCTCCATTTCCAGCACCACAAAGTCAGTAGGAAAGGCAAATAGCCCAACCTTGACAATCATGTCCTCAATCACGCCTGATGGGTATTTAATGGAGCCATCAGCAAGTTGAAGACATATCCTGGTTTTTGATTTCTTCAGTTAAACCAAGCTTTCTGATAGTAGATGCAGGTATTAGGTTGATACTTGCCCCAAGATCACATAAAGCTTGCTTGGTGCAAGTGCCCTCTAATGTGCATGGTATCATAAAGCTCCCAGGATCTTTAAGCTTCTCAGGTAAGCTTTTCAGAATGACTGCACTGCATTCTTCAGTGAGGTAAACTTTTTCAGTTTCCCTCCAATCCTTCTTATGACTTAAGATCTCTTTCATGAACTTAGCATAAGAGGGTATTTGCCCAAGTGCTTCTGCAAACGGAATCTTTATTTCAAGAGTCCTGAGATAGTCTGCAAAGCGGGCAAATTGCTTATCCTGTTCCGCTTGACGGAGTTTTTGAGGATAAGGCATTTTGGCTTTGTATTCCTCTACCTTAGTTGCTGCAGGTTTATTACCTACAGAAGTGGGTTGGGAAGTCTTTTTAGAAGGGTTGTTATCAGCACTTGTATGTGACTGATTCCCCACTGGCATTTGAATGCCAGGGGTGGAAGCTGGAGTGGCGTTAGACGCCACCTCCCCATTTGTTACTGGCGTCTGAACGCCAGAACTATGCTCCCTTTGGGCGTTCAACGCCAGATTCATGCTTGTTTCTGGCGTTGAACGCCAGGAATGAGCATGGGCTGGGCATTCAGCGCCAGCATTATTCCTCTCTGGGCTCTGATTGTCCTCAGAAGGATTTTGAGTAGCTATTTGTTCATTTCCTGGCTTCCTGCTGCTTTGAAGTGAGGTATTTAATGTTTTTCCACTTCTTAGTTGAACTGCTTGGCATTCTTCTGTTATTTGTTTTGATAGTTGTTTTTCTGTCTGCTTTAACTGTACTTCCATATTCCTGTTAGCCATTCTTGTTTCCTGTAATATTTCTTTGAATTCGGCTAGCTGCTGAGTTAGAAAGTCTAATTGCTGATTAAATTCATTAACCTGATCTACAGGACTGAGTTCAGCAGTTATTGTTTTAGCTTCTTCTTTCATGGAAGATTCACTGCTTAGGTACAGATGCTGATTTCTGGCAACTGTATCAATAAGCTCTTGAGCTTCTTCAATTGTTTTTCTCATATGTATAGATCCACCAGCTGAGTGGTCTAGAGAAATCTGAGCTTTTTCTGTAAACCCATAGTAGAAGATGTCTAATTGCACCCATTCTGAGAACATTTCAGAGGGGCATTTTCTCAGCATCTCCCTGTATCTCTCCCAGGCATCATAAAGAGATTCATTATCTCCTTGTTTGAAGCCTTGGATGCTTAGCCTTAGTGGTGGACGAAATTGTGATCACTGTTCTTTTCAAGTTGTTTGTCTTTGTATGACTTTATTCAATAATTGTCCTTATTTGAAGTCACAACTCCGTTCAACTAACCAGCAAGTGTACTGGGTCGTCCAAGTAATAACCTTACGTGAGTAAGGGTCGAATCCACAGAGATTGTTGGTATGAAGCAAGCTATGGTCACCTTGTAAATCTCAGTTAGGCAGATTAAAATTGGATTATGGGTTTTCGAAAATATAAAATAAAAAGAAAATAAAAAGGATAGAAATACTTATGCAGATTCATTGGTGAGAATTTCAGATAAGTGCATGGAGATGCTGCATGGCTCACAGACGCCTGCTCTCCCACTGCTTCTACTCAATCCTTCTTACTCCTTTCCATGGCAAGCTTTGTATAGGGGTTCACCATCAACTGTGGCTACTTTCATCCTCACGGGGAAATATCCTATGCGGCTGTCACTCGCACAGCTAACCAGTCTGGAGGCATCACCCATGGTTGATAGCTACATCCCATCCTCGCAGTGAAAGCTAATGCTCACGCACTCTGTCACAGTACGGCCAATCACCGGTTGGTTCCCTCCCCTACTGGAATAGAATCCCTCTTTTGCGTCTGTCACTAACGCCCAGCAGGTTACAGGTTTGAAGCACGTCACAGTCATTCATGAACGGAATCCTACTCGGAATACCACAGACAAGGTGAGACTTTCCGGATTCCCAGGATCCTACTCGGAACACCACAGACAAGGTTGGACTTTCCGGATCCAGATAAATGCCGCCATCTATCTAGCTTATACCACGAAGATTCTGTTGGGGAATCTAAGAGATACACATTCAAGCTCTGTTGCATGTAGAACGGAAGTGGTTGTCAATCACACGCGTTCATCAGTGAGAATAGTGATGAGGGTTATCTAACTCATCACTATCATCATGTTCTTGGGTACGAATGAATATCTTGGAATAAGAATAAGATAGAGAATTGAATAAAAGAAAATAGAACTTCATTAATCTTTGAGGTACAGCAGAGCTCCACACCCTTAATCTATGGTGTGCAGAAACTCCACCGTTGAAAATACATAAGTGAAAGAGGTCCAGGCATGGCCGAATGGCCAGCCCCCTAAAACGTGATCAATGATCTCCTAAGATGAAGAATAAAACAAAACTGAGACCAAAGATGTCTAATACATTGATAAATCATCCTATTTATAATAAACTAGCTCCTAGGGTTTACATGAGTAAGTAATTGATGCATAAATCCACTTCCGGGGCCCACTTGGTGTGTTCTTGGGCTGAGCTTGATCAATACACGAGCTAAGGCTTCTCTTGGAGTTGAATTTCGAGTTATGATGTGTTTTGGGCGTTCAACTCCGGATCATGACGTTTTTCTGGCGTTTAACTCCAGAAAGGAGCGTGTACTTGGCGTTCAACGCCAAGTTGCGTCGTCATTCTTCGAATAAAGTATGGACTATTATATATTGCTGGAAAGCCCTGGATGTCTACTTTCCAACGCCGTTGAGAGCGCGCCATTTGGAGGTCTGTAGCGCCAGAAAATCCATTTCGAGTGCAGGGAGGTCAGAATCCAACAGCATCAGCAGTCCTTTTGTCAGCCTTTTTCAGAGTTTTGCTCAAATCCCTCAATTTCAGTCAGAATTTACCTGAAATCACAGAAAAACACACAAACTCATAGTAAAGTCCAGAAATGTGAATTTAACATAAAAACTAAGAAAAACATCCCTAAAAGTAGCTCAAACTTACTAAAAACTATGTAAAAACAATGCTAAAAAGCGTATAAATTATCCGCTCATCACATAGCTGTGTCATCCGTTTTGGAGGGAAATAGTAATTCAGGAATTTTTCTGACAGCTGCTTCCATGTTTTTATGCTGTTCTTTGGCTGGTTATTTAACCATCTCTTAGCTTGATCTTTCACAGCAAATGGAAACAGTAATAATCTGTAGACATCCTGATCTACTTCCTTATCATGTACTGTGTCAGCAATTTGTAAAAATTGTGCCAGAAACTCTGTAGCTTCTTCCTGTGGAAGACCGGAATACTGGCAGTTTTGCTGCACCATGATAATGAGCTGAGGATTCAACTCAAAGCTACTAACTCCAATGGAGGGTATACAGATACTACTCCCATATGAAGCAGTAGTGGGGTTAGCATATGACCCCAGAGTCCTCCTGGACTGTTCATTTCCGCTTATGTCCATGTTGGAGTAAAGGGGTAATGTGGATTTAAATTTTTAGTTTATAAATAAAAAATTTGAAATAAAATAAAAACCAAAATAAAAATAAGATAAAATAAGAAAATTAAAATAAAAAAGTAATAAGAATTTGAAAATATTTTATGAAGATTTTTGAAAAAGTGAGGAGAGAGAAAGTGGTTAGGATATTTTTGAAAAAGATAAAAAAATTAATTAATTTTTTTTTTAAAAAAAACTTAAAAAGATAAGAATTGAAAAATTTTAAAATTGAAATCTGAATTTTTATAAAAAAAATTTTGAAAAAATAGTTCAAAATTAGTTAGAAAAGATATTTTTTTTTTGAATTTTGAATTTTATGATGAAAGAGAAAAACACACAGAAGACACAAGACTTAAAATTTTTAGATCTAATGCTCCTTATTTTCGAAAATTTTGGAGGGAAAACACCAAGGAACACCAAACTTAAAAATTTTAAGATCAAGACACAAGAAAAACTCAAGAACACCTTGAAGATTCACAAGAACACCAAGAACAAAAGGAAGAACACCAAACTTAAAATTTTTAGAAAACTTTAATAAAATTTTCGAAAATTAT
>NC_080380.1:85723351-85856741 GCF_014773155.1 Arachis stenosperma
CTACTCGGAATACCACAGACAAGGTGAGACTTTCCGGATTCCCAGGATCCTACTCGGAACACCACAGACAAGGTTGGACTTTCCGGATCCAGATAAATGCCGCCATCTATCTAGCTTATACCACGAAGATTCTGTTGGGGAATCTAAGAGACACATTCAAGCTCTGTTGCATGTAGAACGGAAGTGGTTGTCAATCACACGCGTTCATTAGTGAGAATAGTGATGAGGTTATCTAACTCATCACTATCATCATGTTCTTGGTACGAATGAATATCTTGGAATAAGAATAAGATAGAGAATTGAATAAAAGAAAATAGAACTTCATTAATCTTTGAGGTACAGCAGAGCTCCACACCCTTAATCTATGGTGTGCAGAAACTCCACCGTTGAAAATACATAAGTGAAAGAGGTCCAGGCATGGCCGAATGGCCAGCCCCCTAAAACGTGATCAATGATCTCCTAAGATGAAGAATAAAACAAAACTGAGACCAAAGATGTCTAATACATTGATAAATCATCCTATTTATAATAAACTAGCTCCTAGGGTTTACATGAGTAAGTAATTGATGCATAAATCCACTTCCGGGGCCCACTTGGTGTGTGCTTGGGCTGAGCTTGATCAATACACGAGCTAAGGCTTCTCTTGGAGTTGAATTTCGAGTTATGATGTGTTTTGGGCGTTCAAACTCCGGATCATGACGTTTTTCTGGCGTTTAACTCCAGAAAGGAGCGTGTACTTGGCGTTCAACGCCAAGTTGCGTCGTCATTCTTCGAATAAAGTATGGACTATTATATATTGCTGGAAAGCCCTGGATGTCTACTTTCCAACGCCGTTGAGAGCGCGCCATTTGGAGGTCTGTAGCTCCAGAAAATCCATTTCGAGTGCAGGGAGGTCAGAATCCAACAGCATCAGCAGTCCTTTTGTCAGCCTTTTTCAGAGTTTTGCTCAAATCCCTCAATTTCAGTCAGAATTTACCTGAAATCACAGAAAAACACACAAACTCATAGTAAAGTCCAGAAATGTGAATTTAACATAAAAACTAAGAAAAACATCCCTAAAAGTAGCTCAAACTTACTAAAAACTATGTAAAAACAATGCTAAAAAGCGTATAAATTATCCGCTCATCACATAGCTGTGTCATCCGTTTTGGAGGGAAATAGTAATTCAGGAATTTTTCTGACAGCTGCTTCCATGTTTTTATGCTGTTCTTTGGCTGGTTATTTAACCATCTCTTAGCTTGATCTTTCACAGCAAATGGAAACAGTAATAATCTGTAGACATCCTGATCTACTTCCTTATCATGTACTGTGTCAGCAATTTGTAAAAATTGTGCCAGAAACTCTGTAGCTTCTTCCTGTGGAAGACCGGAATACTGGCAGTTTTGCTGCACCATGATAATGAGCTGAGGATTCAACTCAAAGCTACTAACTCCAATGGAGGGTATACAGATACTACTCCCATATGAAGCAGTAGTGGGGTTAGCATATGACCCCAGAGTCCTCCTGGACTGTTCATTTCCGCTTATGTCCATGTTGGAGTAAAGGGGTAATGTGGATTTAAATTTTTAGTTTATAAATAAAAAATTTGAAATAAAATAAAAACCAAAAATAAAAATAAGATAAAATAAGAAAATTAAAATAAAAAAGTAATAAGAATTTGAAAATATTTTATGAAGATTTTTGAAAAAGTGAGGAGAGAGAAAGTGGTTAGGATATTTTTGAAAAAGATAAAAAAATTAATTAATTTTTTTTTTAAAAAAAACTTAAAAAGATAAGAATTGAAAAATTTTAAAATTGAAATCTGAATTTTTATAAAAAAAATTTTGAAAAAATAGTTCAAAATTAGTTAGAAAAGATATTTTTTTTTTGAATTTTGAATTTTATGATGAAAGAGAAAAACACACAGAAGACACAAGACTTAAAATTTTTAGATCTAATGCTCCTTATTTTCGAAAATTTTGGAGGGAAAACACCAAGGAACACCAAACTTAAAAATTTTAAGATCAAGACACAAGAAAAACTCAAGAACACCTTGAAGATTCACAAGAACACCAAGAACAAAAGGAAGAACACCAAACTTAAAATTTTTAGAAAACTTTAATAAAATTTTCGAAAATTATGAAAAGATTAACAAGAAAATACCAAACTTAAAGTTTGGCACAAGATTAAATCAAGAAAAATTATTTTTGAAAAAGGATTTAAAAAGAAGGTGCCCAATTGCCAAGAACATAAGCCAACGCTATAACCAACTAAGTTAAAAATGTAATGTATTTTAAAGATGTATTATTTTTTTATGGATAAAATAAATTTTTGAAAGCTAATGTTTTGAAAAAGCACAAGAAAACAAGAAAAGACACAGAACAAGAAAACTAAAGATCAAACAAGAAAAATTGACAAGAACAATTTGAAGATCAAGAGAAAACAAGAACATGCAACTCGAAAATTTAAAGAAAATATGAAATATGCAATTAACACCAAATTTTGAACAAGATACTAAACTCACAAAAAAAATTAAAAATTGATAAAGAAAAATAATATTTTTGAAAAAAAAATTTTTTTTTGAAAAGAAACTATCCTATCAAGATTTAATGACTCTATAACAATAAAAATAAATTATTCCTAATCTAAGAAATAAAATAAGCCTTCAATTGTTCAAACTCAACAATCCCCGGCAACGGCGCCAAAAACTTGGTGCACGAAATTGCAATCACACTTTTGCAATCCGCACAACTAACCAGCAAGTGCACTGGGTCGTCCAAGTAATACCTTACGTGAGTAAGGGTCGATCCCACGGAGATTATTGGTTTGAAGCAAGTTGTGCTTATTTTATTATTCTTAGTCAGGATATTAATTAAAATTATCAGTTGGAATTATTAAAAAAAATAAAAGAGTGAGGAACAGTTACTTGTTGTGCAGTAGTGGAGAATATGTTGGAGTTTTGGAGATGCTTTGTCTCATTTATTCCTGTAATGTAATATTCAACTCAATTGTTTGTGAAGTTCCATCCATGGCAAGCTGTATGTAGGGTGTCACCATTGTCAGTGGCTACTTCCCATCCTCTCAGTGAAAACGGTCCAGATGCTCTGTCACAGCACGGCTAATCAGCTGTTGGTTCTCGATCATGTTGGAGTAGGATCCATTGATCCTTTTGCGTTTGTCATCACGCCCAGCAATCGCGAGTTTGAAGCTCGTCACCGCCATTCAATCCTTGAATCCTACTCGGAATACCACAGACAAGGTTTAGACTTTCCGGATCCTCAAGAGTGGCCGCCATCAATTCTAGCTTATACCACGAAGATTCTAATTAAAGAAGCTAAGAGATGCTTATTCAATCTGATCTAGAACGGAGGTGTTTGTCAGGCACATGTTCATGGGTTGAGGGAGGTGATGAGTGTCACGGATCATCACCTCCTTCATAATTAAGCGCGAATAAACATCTTAGATAGGAACACACACACGTTTGAGTGAAATAGAAACAATTGCATTAATTCATCGAGACGCTGCAGAGCTCCTCACCCCCAACAATGGAGTTTAGAGACTCATGCCGTCAAAGTGTATAAAATTCAGATCTGAAAATGTCATGAGGTACAAAATAGTTCTCTAAAAGTTGTTTAAATAGTAAACTAGTAACCTAGGTTTGCAGAATATGAGTAAACTAAGATAATTGGTGCAAAAATCCACTTCTGGGGCCCACTTGGTGTGTGCTGGGGCTGAGACTAAAGCTATCCACGAGTAGAGGCTTTTCTTGGAGTTGAACTCCAAGTTATGACGTGTTTTGGGCGTTCAACTCCGGATCATGACGTGTTTCTGGCGTTTAACTCTAGACAACAGCATGTACTTGGCGTTCAACGCCAAGTTACGTCATCTATCCTCGCGCAAAGTATAGACTATTATATATTGCTGGAAAGCTCTGGATGTCTACTTTCCAACGCCGTTGAGAGCGCGCCAATTGGACTCCTGTAGCTCCAAAAAATCCATTTCGAGTGCAGGGAGGTCAGGATCCAACAACATCAGTAGTCCTTTTTCAGCCTAAGTCAGATTTTTGCTCAGCTCCCTCAATTTCAGCCAGAAAATACCTGAAATCACAGAGAAACACACAAACTCATAGTAAAGTCCAGAAATATGATTTTTGCCTAAAAACTAATAATATTTAACTAAAAACCAATTAAAACATGCTAAAATCTACATGAAATTACCCCCAAAAAGCGTATAAAATATCCGCTCATCAATTATGTATCCAAATGGGTGGAGGCTATTGCAACACCCACTAATGACACTAAAACAGTGTTAAAATTCCTCCAGAAAAACATCTTCAGCAGATTTGGTACCCCTAGCGTATTAATCAGTGATGGGGCACTCATTTCTGCAATAAACAGCTTTACTCTGCTTTGGTTTGTTATGGAGTTAGCCACAGGGTAGCTACTCCATATCACCTACAGACTAATGGGCAAGCTGAAGTCTCAAATAGAGAACTCAAAAGAATCCTGGAACGGACTGTAATTAACCGTATAAGGGATTGGGCAAGGAGCTTGGATGATGCTCTGTGGGCATACAGAACAGCATTCAAGACCCCTATAGGGACCTCTCCATACCAGCTTGTGTATGGAAAGGCATGTCACTTGCCAGTGGAACTGGAACACAAGGCCTACTGGGCAACCAGATTCCTGAACCTTGATGCCAAGTTAGCTGGAGAAAAACGTTTACTCCAGCTAAATGAGCTAGAGGAATTTAGACTCAATGCTTTCGAGAATGCAAAAATTTACAAGGAGAAAGCAAAAAGATGGCATGATAAGAAATTGTCATCCAGAGTCTTTGAGCCAGGGCAGAAAGTTCTGCTATTTAATTCTAGGCTCAAATTATTCCCCGGGAAATTAAAATCCCGGTGGAGAGGTCCATATGTAATTACAAGTGTATCACCATATGGATACGTAGAGCTTCAGGATAATGACTCTAACAAAAAGTTCATTGTTAATGGACAGAGAATTAAACATTATCTTGAAAGTAACTTCGAGCAAGAATGCTCGAAACTGAGACTTGGTTAGAGCTCAGTGGTAGTCCAGCTAAAGACAATAAAGAAGCGCTTGTTGGGAGGCAACCCAGCCATTTACAAAGTTTATTTACTAATTAAATAAATTTCCTTTTTTTACAGGTATGTGTCCAAGTATCTTCAAAAGGGTAAAAATAGCAATTGATTGAATTCACAGAGTTACAGGGAAATTTGGAAGCTCACTGGCGTGAAAAAGCCAGTAAGAAACATTTTGGGCGTTCAACGCCCAAAAGAAGCACCCACTGGGCGTTCAACGCCAGTAAGGATAGCCATCTGGGCGTTAAACGCCAGAAAGGAGCATCTTCTGGGCGTTGAACGCCAGAAAGAAGCACCTTCTGGGCGTTTAATGCCAGATTGTCAGCATTCTGGGCGTTCAGAAAAACGCCCAGTGACAAAGGACTTCCTAGCGTTCAACGCCAGAAAGAAGCATCAGCTGGGCGTTGAACGCCCAGGAGAAGCAGCATTTGGGCGTTAAACACCCAAAACATGCATCGTTTGGGCGTTTAACGCCAGGATGGTGGGGAGGAGGTAAAATTCGTTTTTCTTTACAATTTTTCTAAATTTTTATGTTTCAATCCATGATTTCTTGCATAAACATGTTTCAAAATGTCATCCTTCAAAATCAAATTAGTTTTCTAAGAACCCTAATTTCTAAAATCCTTTTTCAAAAATATCAAATATATCTTAATCCATAAAGACAAATTGTTTTCCAATCCAATCCAACTCTTTTAAGTTTGTTTTCAAAACTCAAATTATCTTTTTAAAATATTTTTCAAAATTAAAAATTCAGATTTATCTTTTTAAATATTATTCATATCTTTCTCTTTTTAAACTATATCTTTCTCTTATCATATCTATCTTTTATAAATCATATCTTCTATCTTATCTTTTTCTTATTTTCGAAATTTCCCACCCCCCTCCCTATATATTGAATTCGGCGCCCCTCTCATCATCACTATGCCACACTTGCTCTCCTCCTATCCCTCTCCTTTCTTCTCTTTTGCTTGAGGACAAGCAAAGCTCTAAGTTTGGTGTGTTTATCCGTGATCACAAAAACATACTCATTAAGATCATGGCTCCTAAAGGAAAACAACCCACCCCAAGAGGCAAGAAAGAGAATACTCCAAAGCCACTTTGGAATCAAGGGAAGTTCTTAACTAAAGAACATTCAGACCATTACTACAAAATAATGAGTCACAGATCAGTGATCCTGGAAGTCAAATTTGATCTGAAGGAAGATGAATATCCGGAGATCCAAGAGCAAATTCGAAATAGGAACTGGGAAATTCTAGCCAATCCTGAAACGAAAGTGGGAAGGAAAATGGTTCAGGAGTTCTATGCTAATCTATAGCAGACAGACAGGCAAAGAATAATTGGAGCTACTCTCTATGACCATCGGACCTTAGTCAGAGGAAAGATTGTTCATACCCATCCTGACAAGATCAGGGAGATATTTAAGCTTCCTCAACTGAAAGATGGCCCAGACTCCTTTAATAGAAGAATGATGAGGGTAAATAAAGGTCTGGACAAGATTCTAAAGGATATATGCATCCCTGAAGCCAGGTGGACCACCAGCACGACTGGCATCCCAAATCAACTCAAAAGAGAAGATCTAAAACCAGTAGCCAGAGGCTGGCTGGATTTCATTGGGCGTTCCATATTGCCCACCAGCAACCGTTCTGAAGTTACTATTAAAAGAGCAGTAATGATTCACTGCATCATGTTGGGAAAAGAAGTAGAAGTCCATCAACTGATCTCATGTGAACTATACAAAATAGCAAACAGGAATTCCAAGGACGCCAGATTGGCCTATCCAAGCTTAATTTCTATGCTCTGCAAAGATGCCGGAGTGAAGATGGGAATAACAGAGTATATCTCAGTTGAGAGGCCAATCACTAGAATATCAATGGACAGACAACAGCTGCAGGATGATTCAAACAAGAAGAGAGCACAGGAAGTCCTCCCAGAACTTCCTCAATTCGAATATTGGGAACATCTTGAGGCTTCTATTTCCAAATTGCAAGAAGCTATGGACCAAATAAAGGAAGAACAGAACAATCAAAGTAGCATGCTTTGCAAACTGCTTAAGGAACAGGAAGAGCAAGGGCGTGATCTAAGGGAGCTGAAGCGCAAAAAATTAATCCTTGAAAAGCACCCCACAGATTAGAGGAACATCTACTTCTCAAAACAACAGGTTGTTGGGTTCCAATTTTTAGCTTTATCTCTGTGATAGTGTTTTTATAGAAATTTACCTTAGGAGATATATATAGTAGTAGTAGTAGCAGTAGTAGTAATTAGTATATCTATTCTGGTTTTATTCCCAATTAAGTTATAATTTATTTTTCTCATCATCATCAAGCATGAATAAAATAGTAGATAATTAGAATAAAGAAGTATTTTTTCTTTTTCGAGTTCTTAATAATAAAAATTATAATTAACTATGTGTGGTGGCAATATTTTCGTTCTCTGAATGAATGCTTGAACAGTGCATAATTTGTATTTTGAATTTGATGAATATTGGCTCCTAAAAGAATGAGGATCACGAAAAATACTATTGATGATCTGAAAAATCATGAATTGGATTCTTGAAGCAAGAAAAAGCAGTAAAAAAAAAAAGGGGATCCAAGGCTTTGAGCATCAGTGGATAGGAGGGCCCAAGGAAATAAAATCCAGGCCTAAGTGGCTAAATCAAGCTGTCCCTAACCATGTGCTTGTGGCATGAAGGTCCAAGTGAAAAGCTTGAGACTGAGTGGTTAAAGTCATGATCCAAAGCAAAAAGAGTGTGCTTAAGAGCTCTGGACACCTCTAACTGGGGACTTTAGCAAAGCTGAGTCACAATCTGAAAAGGTTCACCCAGTCATGTGTCTGTGGCATTTATGTATCCGGTGGTAATACTGGAAAACAAAGTGCTTAGGGCCACGGCCAAGACTCATAAAATAACTATGTTCAAGAATCAGCACACTACACTAGGAGAATCAATAGTACTATCTGAATTCTGAGTTCCTAAGGATGCCAATCATTCTGAATTTCAAAGGATAAAGGGAGATGCCAAAACTGTTCAGAAACAAAAAGCTACAAGTCCCGCTCATCTAATAAGAATCTGAGCTCCATTTAAAACTCTTAAAAATTGTTACTTCTTAAATTCTTTTCATCCTATTTTATTTATCTAGTTGCTTGAGGACAAGCAACAGTTTAAGTTTGGTGTTGTGATGAGCGAATATTTTATACGCTTTTTGGGGGTAATTTCATGTAGATTTTAGCATGTTTTAATTAGTTTTTAGGCAAAAATCATATTTCTGGACTTTACTATGAGTTTGTGTGTTTTTCTGTGATTTCAGGTATTTTCTGGCTGAAATTGAGGGAGCTGAGCAAAAATCTGAGTTAGGCTGAAAAAGGACTGCTGATGCTGTTGGATCCTGACCTCCCTGCACTCGAAATGGATTTTCTAGAGCTACAGGAGTCCAATTGGCGCACTCTCAACGGCGTTGGAAAGTAGACATCCAGGGCTTTCCAGCAATATATAATAGTCCATACTTTACGCGAAGATAGACGACATAACATGGCGTTGAACGCCAAGTACATGCTGCTGTCTGGAGTTAAACGCCAGAAACACGTCATGATCCGGAGTTGAACGCTCAAAACACGTTATAACTTGGAGTTCAACTCCAAGAAAAGCCCCAGTTTGTGGATAGCTTTAGTCTCAGCCCTAGCACACACCAAGTGGGCCCCAGAAATGGATTTATGCACCAATTATCTTAGTTTACTCATTTTCTGTAAACCTAGGTTACTAGTTTACTATTTAAACAACTTTTAGAGACTTATTTTGTACCTCATGACATTTTCAGATCTGAATTACATACTTTTTGACGGCATGAGTCTCTAAACTCCATTGTTGGGGGTGAGGAGCTCTGCAGCGTCTCGATGAATTAATGCAATTGTTTCTATTTCACTCAAATGTGTGTATGGTCCGATCTAAGATGTTTATTCGCGCTTAATTATGAAGGAGGTGATGATCCGTGACACTCATCACCTCCCTCAATCCATGAACGTGTGCCTGACAAACACCTCCGTTCTACATCAGACTGAATGAGCTTCTCTTAGATTTCTTAATCGGAATCTCTGCGGTATAAGCTAGAATTGATGGCGGCCACTCTTGAGAATCCGGAAGGTCTAAACCTTATCTGTGGTATTCCGAGTAGGATTCAAGGATTGAATGGCTATGACGAGCTTCAAACTCGCGACTGCTGGGCGTGATGACAAACGCAAAAGGATCAATGGATCCTATTCCAACATGATCGAGAACCAACAGCTGATTAGCCGTGCTGTGACAGAGCATCTGGACCGTTTTCACTGAGAGGATGGGAGGTAGCCACTGACAATGGTGACACCCTACATACAGCTTGCCGTAGACGTGCTTTACAAACAATTGAGTTGAATATTACATTACAGAAATTCAGAGGACAAAGCATCTCCAAAACTCCAACATATTTCTCATTACTGCACAACAAGTAACGATTTTATTCTCTTTTATTTTTCCAATCTAATAATTCCAACTGATAATTTTAATTAATATCCTGACTAAGAATAATAAAATAAACATAGCTTGCTTCAAACCAATAATCTCCGTGGGATCGACCCTTACTCACGTAAGGTATTACTTGGACGACCCAGTGCACTTGCTGGTTAGTTGTGCGGATTGCAAAAGTGTGACTGCAATTTCGTGCACCACTAACCTTGCCAAGGTAGAGGACTTGTCTGCCACCTTATAAAGTTCTTGGGATATAACCTCATGAACTTCTACTTCCTCTCCAATCATGATGCTATGAATCATGATAGCCCGGTCTATAGTAACTTCAGACCGGTTGCTAGTTGGAATGATTGAGCGTTGGATAAACTCCAACCATCCCCTAGCCACGGGCTTGAGGTCATGCCTTCTCAGTTGAACCGGCTTCCCTCTTGAATCTCTCTTCTATTGAGCGCCCTCTTCACAAATGTCTATGAGGACTTGGTCCAACCTTTGATCAAAGTTGACCCTTCTAGTGTAAAGGTGTTCATCTCCTTGCATCATGGGCATGTTGAATGCCAACCTTACATTTTCTGGACTAAAATCTATGCATTTCCCTCGAACCATTGTAAGCCAATTCTTTGGGTCTGGGTTCACACTTTGATCATGGTTCTTGGTGATCCATACATTGGCATAGAACTCTTGAACCATTAAGATTCTGACTTGTTGAATGGGGTTGGTAAGAACTTTCCAACCTCTTCTTCGAATCTCATGTCGGATCTCCGGATATTCACTCTTTTTGAGTTTGAAAGGGACCATGGGGATCACCTTCTTCATGGCCACAACTTTATAGAAGTGGTCTTGATGCACACTTGAGATGAATCTCTCCATCTCCCATGACTCGGAGGTGGAAGTTTTTGCCTTCCCTTTCCTCTTTCTAGAGGTTTCTCCGGCTTTAGGTGCCATAAATGGTTATGGAAAAACAAAATGCAACGCTTTTACCACACCAAACTTAGAATATTTGCTCGTCCTCGAGCAAAAGAAGAAAGAAGAGAGTAGAAGAAGAAGAAATAGAGGAGATGGAGGGGGCTTTGTGTTTCGGCCAAGGGGGAGAAGTAGTGTTTAGGTTATGTGAAAATGAAGGAGTGAAGATGGGTTTATATAGGAGTGGAGAGGGGGGTATGGTTCGGCCATTATGGGTGGGTTTGGGAGGAAAAGTGGTTTGAATTTGAATGGTGAGGTAGGTGGGGTTTTATGAAGGATGGATGTGAGTGGTGAAGAGAATGATGGGATTTGATAGGTGAGGGGTTTTAAGGGAAGAGGTGTTGAGGTGATTAGTGAATGGGTGAAGAAGAGAGAGAGTGGTGGGGTAGGTGGGGATCCTGTGGGGTCCACAGATCCTGAGGTGTTAAGGATAATTCATCCCTGCACCAAGTGGCGAGAAAAAATGCTCCTTCTGCCAATCCTGGTGTTAAACGCCGGGCTGGTGCCCATTTCTGGCGTTTAATGCCAGCTTGGTGCCCATTCCTGGCGTTAAACGCCAGTCTGGTGCCCCTTTCTGGCGTTAAACGCCCAGAATGGTGCCAGACTGGGCGTTAAACGCCCATTTTGCTATCTTTACTGGCGTTTAAACGCTAGCAGATTTTCCTCCAGGGTGTGTTGTTTTTCTTTCTATTTTTCATGCTGTTTTTGCTTTTTTAATTGATTTTGTGACTTCCCATGATCATCAACCTAAAAAAAATAATAAAATAACAAAGGAAAATAGATAAATATAACATTAGGTTGCCTCCCAACAAGCGCTTCTTTAATGTCAGTAGCTTGACAGTGGGCTCTCATGGAGCATCACAGATGTTCAGAGCAATGTTGGAACCTCCCAACACCAAACTTAGAGTTTGAATGTGGGGTTCAACACCAAACTTAGAATTTGGTTGTGGCCTCCCAACACCAAACTTAGAGTTTGACTGTGGGGGCTCTGTTTGACTCTGTTTTGAGAGAAGCTCTTCATGCTTCCTCTTCATGGTTATAGGGAGATATCCTTGAGCCTTAAACACAAGGGAGTCTTCATTAACTTGAATGATCAATTCTCCTCTATCAATATCAATCACAGCCTTTGCTATGGCTAGGAAGGGTCTGCCAAGGATGATGGATTCATCCTTGCACTTCCCAGTCTCTAGGACTTTGAAATTAGCAGGGATGTAATGGTCTTCTACCTTTACCAGAACATCCTCTACAAGTCCATAAGCTTGTTTTCTTGAATTGTCTGCCATCTCTAGTGAGATTCTTGCAGCTTGCACCTCAAAGATCCCTATCTTCTCCATTACAGAGAGAGGCATGAGGTTTATTTTGACCCTAGGTCACACAGAACCTTCTCGAAGGTCATGGTGCCTATCGTACAAGGTATTGAGAACTTTCCAGGATCCTGTCTCTTTTGAGGTAATCTCTGCCTAGTCAAGTCATCAGTTCTTTGGTGAGCAAAGGGGGTTCATCCTCCTAAGTCTCATTACCAAATAACTTGTCATTTAGCTTCATGATTGCTCCAAGGTACTTGGCAACTTGCTCTTCAGTGACATCTTCATCCTTTTCAGAGGAAGAATACTCATCAGAGCTCATGAATGGCAAAAGTAATTCCAATGGAATCTCTATGGTCTCAGTGTGAGCCTCAGATTCCCATGGTTCCTCATTAGGGAACTCATTGGAGGCCAGTGGACGTCCATTGAGGTCTTCCTCAGTGGCGCTCACTGCCTCTTTCTCCTCTCCAAATTCGGCCATGTTGATGGCCTTACACTCTCCTTTTGGATTCTCTTCTGTATTGTTTGGAAGAGTACTAGGAGGGAGTTCAGTAACTTTTTTACTTAGCTGACCCACTTGTGCCTCCAAGTTTCTAATGGAGGACCTTGTTTCAGTCATGAAACTTTGAATGGTTTTAATTAGATCAGAGACCATGGTTGCTAAGTCAGAGTGGCTCTGCTTAGAATTCTCTGTGTGTTGCTGAGAAGATGATGGAAAAGGCTTGCCATTGCCAAACCTGTTTCTTCCACCATTATTATTGTTGAAACCTTGTTGAGGTCTGTGTTGATCCTTCCATGAGAGATTTGAATGATTTCTCCATGAAGGATTATAGGTATTTCCATTGGGTTCTCCCATGTAATTCACCTCTTCCATTGATGGGTTCTCAGGATCATAAGCTTCTTCTTCAGATGAAGCGTCCTTAGTACTGCCTGGTGCAGCTTGCATTCCAGACAGACTTTGAGAAACCATATTGACTTGCTGAGTCAATATTTTGTTCTAAGCCAATATGGCATTCAGAGTATCAATCTCAAGAACTCCTTTCTTCTGATTTGTCCCATTATTCACAGGATTCCTTTCAGAAGTGTACATGAATTGGTTATTTGCAACCATTTCAATGAGTTCTTGAGCTTCTGCAGGCGTCTTCTTCAGATGAAGAGATCATCCAGCAGAGCTGTCCAATGACATCTTGGACAGTTCAGACAGACCATCATAGAAGATACCTATGATGCTCCATTCAGAAAACATGTCAGAAGGACACTTCCTGATCAATTGTTTGTTTTTTTTCAAGCTTCATAGAGGGATTCACCTTCCTTCTGTCTGAAGGTTTGGACTTCCACTCTAAGCTTACTCAATTTTTGAGGTGGAAAGAACTTTGCTAAGAAGGCATTGACTAGCTTTTCCCAAGAGTTTAGGCTTTCTTTAGGTTGTGAGTCCAACCATATCCTAGCTCTGTCTCTTACAGCAAAAGGGAATAGCATAAGTCTGTAGACCTCAGGGTCAACCCCATTGGTCTTGACAGTGTCACAGGTTTGCAAGAATTCAGCTAAAAACTGATGAGGATCTTCCAATGGAAGTCCATGGAACTTGTAATTCTGTTGCATTAGAGAAACTAATTGAGGCTTAAGCTCAAAGTTGTTTGCTCCAATGGCAGGGATAGAGATGCTTCTCCCATAGAAGTCGGGAGTAGGTGCAGTAAAGTCACCCAGCACCTTCCTTGCATTGTTGGCATTGTTGTTGTTTTCGGCTACCATGTCTTCTTCTTGTTTGAAGATTCTTGTTAGGTCCTCTACAGAGAGTAGTCCTTTAGCTTCTCTTAGCTTTCGCTTCAAGGTCCTTTCAGGTTCAGGGTCAGCCTCAACAAGAATGCTTTTGTCTTTGCTCCTGCTCATATGAAAGAGAAGAGAACAAGAAAATATGGAATCCTCTATGTCACAGTATAGAGATTCCTTGAGATGTCAGAGGAAAAGAAGAATAGAAGGAGGAGGTAGAAGAATTCGAACTTATCAAGAGAGATAGGGTTCGAATTGTGCATTGAGGAGGAGTGTTAGTCCATAAATAGAAGGATGTGAGAAGAGAGGAAGAATTTTTGAAATTAAAGTAAAAGATTTTAAAATAATTAAAAGAAATTTTGAAAATTTGATTGATGATTTTCGAAAACTAAAGTTGGAAAAGAAATAAAGTGATTTTTGAAAAAGATTTTTGAAAGTAGAAATAAAAAAAGATATGATTGAAAAGTTATGGTTTTAAAAAGATATGATTGAAAAGATATGATTGAAAAGATATGATTGAAAAACAATTTAAACAGATTTGATTTTTAAAATTAATGACTTGGCTAACAAGAAATTTAACAGATATGATTCAGACATTAAACCTTTCTCAACAGAAAAGGCAACATACTTGAAATGTTTGAATCAAATCATTAATTGTTAGCAAGTATTTTTGAAAATGGAAAGAAATTGATTTTGAAAATATATGATTGAAAAGATATGATTTGAAAAAGATTTGATTTTGAAAAATTATGGAGATTTGTAAACAATCTGAATTAAAAACAAAATCTTCCCTCTTGTGCCATCCTGGCGTTAAACGCCCAGAATGGTATCCATTCTGGCGTTTAACGCCCAAAACTCTACCCTTTTGGGCGTTAAACGCCCAGCCAGGTATCCTGGCTGGCGTTTAAACGCCAGTTTTCCTTCTTCACAGGGCGTTTTGAACGCCCAGCTTTTTCTGTGTAATTCCTCTGCTGTATGTTCTGAATCTTCAATTCTCTGTATTATTGACTTGAAAAGACACAAATTAAATTTTTTTTTTGAATTTTTAATGATGAGGAATAATCAAAATGCTACTAAGATCAAATAAACAATGCATGTATGACACCAAACTTAGAAGTTTGTATACTACTGACACTAACAAATTGAGAATGCATTAGAGAAACAACAAAACACTCAAGACAAGAGAATTTAAAGATCAGAGCAAGGAAATCATCAAGAACAACTTGAAGATCAATGAAGGGCATAATGCATGTAATTTTCAAAAATTAGAAGAACAAAGACATTCAATTGACACCAAACTTAAAATTAGACACTAGACTCAAACAAGAAACATAAAAATATTTTTGGTTTTAAGATTTTATAAATTTTTTTGTGCTTTTTCGAAAATTATATGGAAAAGATGATAAAGAGATTCAAAATTTTTAATAAGAATTCCAGGAATCATGCAATGTTAGTCTAAAGCTTTAGTCTAAAAAGATTAGACATGGCTAGCCAAGCTTCAGCAGGAGATTGCATTCAAGAGCTAAATTGATGAGAATCAATCAGCTTTGGTGATGATGAAAATATCACCTTGAAACTCTAGAATTCATTCTTAAAAATTCTGAAGAAAAATACCTAATCTAAGCAACAAGATGAACCGTCAGTTGTCCAAACTCGAACAATCCCCGGCAACGGCGCCAAAAACTTGGTGCACGAAATTGTGATCATCAATGGCGCCATCAACATGGTACGCTCAATTGTAATCTCAACTCTTTTTCACAACTTCACACAACTAACCAGCAAGTGCACTGGGTCGTCCAAGTAATAAACCTTACGCGAGTAAGGGTCGATCCCATGGAGATTGTTGGTATGAAGCAAGCTATGGTCATCTTGTAAATCTCAGTCAGGCGGATTCAAATGGTTATGGAGGATTAATAATTAAAAGATGAATAAAACATAAAATAAAGATAGAGATACTTATGTAATTCATTGGTGAGAATTTCAGATAAGCGTATGGAGATGCTTTGTCCCTTCCGTCTCTCTGCTTTCCTACTGTCTTCATCCAATCCTTCTTATTCCTTTCCATGGCAAGCTGTATGTTGGGCATCACCGTTGTCAGTGGCTACAGTCCCGTCCTCTCAGTGAAAATGTTCAACGCGCTCTGTCACAGCACGGCTATTCATCTGTCGGTTCTCGATCATGTCGGAATAGAATCTTTTGCGTCTGTCACTAACGCCCCACAATCGCGAGTTTGAAGCTCGTCACAGTCATTCAATCCTTGAATCCTACTCAGAATACCACAGACAAGGTTTAGACCTTCCGGATTCTCTTGAATTTTTCCATCAAATCTAGCTTATACCACGAAGATTCCGATTAAGGAATCCAAGAGATATCCACTCAATCTAAGGTAGAACGGAGGTGGTTGTCAGGCATACGTTCATAGGTGAGAATGATGATGAGTGTCACGGGTCATCACATTCATCAAGTTGAGGAACAAGTGATATCTTAGAACAAGAATAAGCCGAATTGAATAGAAGAACAATAGTAATTGCATTGATACTCGAGGTACAGCAGAGCTCCACACCTTAATCTATGGTGTGTAGAAACTCCACCGTTGAAAATACATAAGAACTTGGTCTAGGCATGGCCGAATGGCCAGCCTCCCAAAGAGGGTTCAATCATAAAAACATGATCCAAAGATTCTTCAATACAATCGCAAAAAGGTCCTATTTGTAGAGAACTAGTAGCTTAGGGTTTACAAAGATGAGTAAATGACATAAAAATCCACTTCCGGGCCCACTTGGTGTGTGCTTGGGCTGAGCATTGAAGCTTTCATGTGTAGAGACTTTTCTTGGAGTTAAACGCCAGCGTTTGTGCCAGTTTAGGCGTTTAACTCCCATTCTTGTGCCAGTTCCGGCGTTTAACGCCAGAATTCATGAGCTGACTTGGAACGCCTGTTTGGGCCATCAAATCTCGGGCAAAGTATGGACTATTATACATTGCGGGAAAGCCCAGGATGTCTACTTTCCAACGCAATTAAGCGCGTGCCAATTGGGCTTCTGTAGCTCCAGAAAATCCACTTCGAGTGCAGGGAGGTCAAAATCCAACAGCATCTGCAGTCCTTTTCAGCCTCTGAATCAGATTTTTGCTCAGGTCCCTCAATTTCAGCCCGAAAATACATGAAATCACAGAAAAATACACAAACTCATAGTAAAGTCCAGAAAAGTGAATTTTAACTAAAAACTATTAAAAATATAATGAAAACTAACTAAAACATACTAAAAACATACTAAAAACAATGCCAAAAAGCGTATAAATTATCCGCTCATCACTTCCTAACTAATGAAAACTAAAACTAAAACCTAATGCCTTCATATGGCTTCATTTTCCCTTGATATAGAACTTCAATAGGCTTCAGCAACTCCAAAAATTGGGCCAATAAAGCTCCAAAATGGTGAGCCACATGACTTTTTAATGAGGCCACGCGCTGGTACCTATGCTTACGCACAGAAGTTGTGCATGGGCACACTTGCTGGTTTTCTTCCTGTGCGTGAGCACAGACCTGTGCATGGGCACAGGTTCTGATTTTGACCCTTGTGCGTGGGCACAGACTGAAATGCTCCTCTCCTTTATTTTCTTCATGTTTTCTCCCTTTTGGCATGCTTTTTTCCACTTCTACCAAATTATTCTTGCTTCTAGGACCTGAAATCACTCAACAAATATATCACGACATCGAATGGAATTAAAGTGGGATTAAATTGCTCAATTTAAGCACAAAAATGCATGTTTTCATATTTATGCTCAATTTAGGGATCAAACACAAAAGTATGCTATTTTGGTGATTAAGTGTGAGTTTATGTGATGAAATCCATTCAAATCAAGCCAAAATATCTCATCAAATATGGACTCATCAGTGTTTAGTGCCCTTTTTCCCTCTTGTCTGGCGTTCAACGCTAGCCACGGGCTTCTCTCAGGGTGCTCTGTTTTATACTCTGAATGCTTCTGCTTCTGTTTTGGCTACTACACATGATCACAAACCTAAGGAAACAATTAAAAAAATTAAATTAATTTAATTGAAATATACTTAATGAAAACAAAAATATCTTTACTTATGGTTGGGTTGCCTCCCAACAAGTGCTTCTTTAACGTCACTAGCTTGACGGTACTGCACTCATGTCAGCAATAGGGTGGAGTTGTCTTGCTCAATCTCACCACCCAAGTAATGTTTCACTCTCTGGCCATTAACGGTAAATCGTTTATCAGAGTAATTGCACTGGAGTTCTACATGACCATAGGGTGATACGTTAGTGATCAAGAAAGGCCCTGTCCATCGTGACTTAAGCTTTCTAAGGAAGAGCTTTAGTCCAGAATTGAACATCATAACTTTCTGTCTAGGTTCAAAGACTTTGGAAGAAATCTTTCTGTCATGCTACTTCTTGGCCCTTTCTTTATAAATCTTTGCATTCTCAAATGCAGCAAGTCGAAATTCATCCAACTCATTTAACTAGAGCAACCGTTTCTCTTCTGCTGCCTTTGCATCAAGTTTCAGGAGTCTGGTTGCCCAGTAGGCCTTGTGTTCCAGCTCCACTGGCTGGTGGCATGCCTTCCCATACACCAATTGATATGGTGATGTTCCTATAAGGATCTTGAAAGTTGTTCTGTATGCCCAAAGACCATGATCAAGCTTTTTTGCCCGATCCTTTCTAGAGGTATTCACCATTCTTTCCAAGATTCTCTTTAGTTCTCTATTTGAGGCTTTAGCTTACCTATTTGTCTGTGGATGATTTGGGGTGGCCACCTTATGGCAAACTCCATATCAGCTCAGCACAGAGTCAAGTTATTTGTTGCAGAAATGAGTTCCTCCACCACTGATCAGTGTCCGAGGGACACAAAATCTGCTGAAGATGTTCTTTTGAAGGAACTTCATCACTACTCGAGTATCATTTATGGGTGACATGACTGCCTCAACCCATTTAGACACATAATATAATGCCACAAGGATGTAGGTGTTTGAGTATGAAGGTGGGAAAGGATCCACGAAGTCTATTACCCATACATCAAACAGCTCAATCTCTAGGATTTCTTGCTGAGGCATGTCGTGACCATGAGGGAGATTTCCAGCCCTTTGGCAACTGTCATAGTGACGGATAAACTCTCGGGAATCCTTAAACAGTGTGGGCCAGGAGAAACCACTTTGGAGGACTTTAGTGGCTGTTCACTCTCCTCCAAAGTGTCCTCCATAATTGGAGCAATGGCAATGCCATAGGATTTTATGTACCTCTTCTTCGGACACACAGCGGCGGATGATCCCATCCGCGCATCTCTTAAAGAGATATGGTTCATCTCACAAGTAGCATCTCGCATCATGAATGGGCTTTCGGGCTTGCTACCTACAATATTCCTTGGGGATGAATCTTATAGCCTTGTAATTTGCAATGTCTACAAACCAAGGTATTGTACGGATGGTAAAAAATTGCTCATTTGGGAAGGTTTCAAATACCTCACTAGAGGGAAGAGATGTCCCTTCTACTTGTTCAATTCGAGATAAGTGGTCAGCCACTTAATTTTCTGACCCTTTTCTGTCTCTACTTTTTATATCAAACTCTTGCAGGAGTAATACCCATCTTATCAGCCTGGGCTTAGAGTCTTACTTGGTGAGTAGATATTTGAAAGTGGTCTGGTCAGTATAGATAATGACCTTAGAACCTATTAAATAGGATCTGAACTTGTCAATGTCATAAACCACTGAAGTAATCCCTTCTCTGTGGTGGTATATTTCTTTTGCGTGTCATTTAGAACACGGCTGACATAATAAATGACATGCAGAAATTTGTCATGCCTCTACCCTAGAACTACGCCAATGGCATGGTCATTGGCGTCACACATTAGTTCGAATGGTAGGTCTCAGTTGGGTGCAGAGATGACAGGCGCAGTGATAAGCTTAACTTTCAGAGTCTCAAAGGCCTGTAGACACTCTTGGTCAAAGACAAATGGAGTGTCGGTAGTTAGTAAGTTGCACAGGGGTTTAGCAAATTTAGAAAAATCTTTAATAAACCTCCTGTAGAATCTTGCATGTCCTAGGAAACTTCTGATTCCTTTGACATTAGTGGGTGGTGGTAATCACTCAATTACCTCCTCTTAGCTTGATCCACCTCTTTTCTTTTGTTCGAAATCCGATGCCCAAGAACAATCCCTTTAGTCACCATGAAGTGATATTTTTCCCAATTTAAAACCAAGTTTGTGTCTTAGAATTGTTAGAGAACTAGGGCTAGACGGTCAAGACAGGAGTCAAATGAGTCTCTAAAGATGGAGAAGTCATCCATGAATACCTCAAGGAACTTCTCTACCATGTTAGAGAAGATGGAGAGCATACATCTCTAAAAGGTGACAGGTGTATTGCATAGGGCAAACGGCATCCGCCTATAAGAAAACACGCCATATGCGCATGTAAATGCTGTCTTTTCTTAGTCTTGAGGGTCTACTGCAATTTGGTTATAGCCTAAATAGCCATCCAAAAAGCAGTAGAATGCATGACTGATAAACCCCAATTTGGTGGTTTATCTTGTGCTTATTTTAGGTGGTTTTATCACCTTTTATCCACAGTTTTTCAATGAAATAGCATGATTTCATGATTGTCTCCTAATTTATGCTTAAGTGTGAAAACATACTTTTTGAGCCTTTAATTAGCTAAATTTAATTCAGCTTTGATTCCACTAGATGTCTTGATATGTTTGTTATTGAATTCAGATCGAAAAGGCTAGGAATAGATCAAAGGGATGAAGAAGAAAAGCATGCAAGTGGAGAACTCATGAAGAAACAAGGATTTGGGATGCTGAGACCGATGCGCACGTGCAGCAGCTGCGCATGCGTGGATTGTGGAGTCGCAAGGCGACGCGTACGCGTACATGGCGCGGACGCATGGATAGGAAATTGCCAAGTGATGCATATGCGTACATGGCGCGTACGCGTCGATACTCGCACGTGACTCACTTAAAGGCAAAATGCTGGGGGTGAATTCTGGGCTTCCTAGGTTCAAATCCAACTCATCTCTGATGCTATTTAAGTCAGAATTCAGAGGGGAATCATAAGCTTTCATCACATTAGTTTAGTTTAATTTAGTTTTAGAGGAAAAGTTAGTTTCTAGAGAGAGAAGCTCTCTCTTCTCTCTAGAATTAGGATTATGATTAGGTTAATTTCTTAGATCTAGATCTACTTCTTCTCCTTCTTCAATTTTCCTTTTGCTTTATGAATTCTCATGTAGATCTCTATTTCTCTTTCAATGCAATTTATGATTTACACATTTTTTCATGTTTGATTTGGTTTTCTATTATAGATCTTTTGCCATTGTAGTTAGACCTCTTTTTAATTCTTGCAATTCATGTTGTTTACCTTTATTACCTTTTATGTGTTTGATGAAATGCTTCCTTTATATATGAATTAGATTTTGTTCCTCTTGGCTTTGGTTGAATAATTAGAGATACTTGAGTTATCAAACTCTCTTGTTATTTAATAATTAGAGATTGCTAATTGACTTGAATGCCACTACGCTAGTCTTTCCTTAGGAGTTGGCTAGGACTTGTAGAATCAAGTTAATTCATCCACTTGACTTTCCTCCATGGTTAGAGGTTAACCAAGTGGGAGTGATGAACAACTCTCATCACAATTGATAAGGATAACTAGGATAGGACTTCTAGATCTCATACATTGCCAAGAGCTTTTCTAGTTGTTAGTTTAATTCTCTTGTTATTTACTTTTCTTGTCTCTTAACTCAAAAATCCCAAAAGATACTTCATAACCAATAACAAGAACACTTTATTGCAATTCTTAGGGAGAACAACTTGAGGTTTGAATACTTCGATTTAGATTTTTAGGGGTTTGTACTTGTGATAAACAAATGTTTGTATGAAAGGATTATTGTTGGTTTAGAAACTATACATGCAACGAGAATTTATTTGTGAAACTCTAGACCATACAAAAATCCAAATCATCAATGACCTGCTAGTCTCTCCAGTATTTGGTCTATAAATGGTAAAGGAAAATGATTCTTTCTGGTGGCATTGTTGAGCCTTCTATAGTAAATGCACATACATCACCCTTTAACTATCTTTGTAGGAATCGGTTTATTCTTTTCATTATGAACCACTGTCATGCCTCCCTTCTTGGGAACAACTTGGACAAGACTCACCCAAGGGCTGTCAGAGATGGGATAAATAATCCCAGTCTCCCATAATTTTTTGACTTTCTTTTGCACCACTTCCTTCATGGCTGGATTCAGTCGTCTTTGTGGTTGTACCTCTGGTTTGGCATTATCCTCTAGCAGGATCTTATGTATGCATCGGGTTCGGATAATGCCCTTAAGGTCACTTATCGTCCACCCAAGAGCTGTCTTGTGTGTTTTTAGCACTTGGATTAGTGCTTTTTCTTCCTGTGGTTCTAAGGCAGAGCTTATAATCACTGGTTAAGTATTTCCATCTCCGAGAAATGCATAATTCAAGGAGGATGGTAATGGCTTTAGGTCCAGTTTAGGAGGCTTGTCCTCCTCCTTAGAGATGAGGAAAGGCTAACCTTGCCAAGGTAGAGGACTTGTCCGCCACCTTATAAAGTTCTTGGGCTATAACCTCATGAACTTCTACTTCCTCTCCAATCATGATGCTATGAATCATGATGGCCCGGTCTATAGTAACTTCGGACCGGTTGCTAGTGGGAATGATTGAGCGTTGGATAAACTCCAACCATCCCCTAGCCATGGGCTTGAGGTCATGCCTTCTTAGTTGAACCGGCTTCCCTCTTGAATCTCTCTTCCATTGAGTGCCCTCTTCACAAATGTCTATGAGGACTTGGTCCAACCTTTGATCAAAGTTGACCCTTCTAGTGTAAGGGTGTTCATCTCCTTGCATCATGGGCAAGTTGAATGCCAACCTTACATTTTTCGGACTAAAATCTAAGCATTTCCCCCGAACCATTGTAAGCCAATTCTTTGGGTTCGGGTTCACACTTTGATCATGGCTCTTGGTGATCCATGCATTGGCATAGAACTCTTGAACCATTAACATTCTGACTTGTTGAATGGGGTTGGTAAGAACTTCCCAACCTCTTCTTCGGATCTCATGTCGGATCTCCGGATATTCACTCTTTTTGAGTTTGAAAGGGACCTCGGGGATCACCTTCTTCAAGGCCACAACTTCATAGAAGTGGTCTTGATGCACCCTTGAGATGAATCTCTCCATCTTCCATGACTCGGAGGTGGAAGCTTTTGCCTTCCCTTTCCTCTTTCTAGAGGTTTCTCCGGCCCTAGATGCCATAAATGGTTATGGAAAAACAAAAAGCAATGCTTTTACCACACCAAACTTAGAAGGTTTGCTCATCCTCGAGCTAAAGAAGAAAGAAGAGAGTAGAAGAAGAAGAAATAGAGGAGATAGAGATGGCTTTGTGGTTCGGCCAAAGGGGGAGAAGTAGTGTTTAGGTTGTGTGAAAATGAAGGGGTGAAGATGGGTTTATATAGGGGTGAAGAGAGGGGTAGGTTTCGGCTCTGGGAGGGTGGGTTTGGAAGGGAAAGTGGTTTGAATTTGATTGGTGAGGTAGGTGGGGTTTTATGAAGGATGGATGTGAGTGGTGAAGAGAAAGATGGGATTTGATAGGTGAGGGGTTTTTAGGGAAGAGGTGTTGAGGTGATTGGTGAATGGGTGAAGAAGAGAGAGAGTGGTGGGGTAGGTGGGGATCTTGTGGGGTTCACAGATCCTGAGGTGTCAAGAAAAATTCATCCCTGCACCATGTGGCGAGCAAAAATGCTCTTTATGCCAATTCTGGCGTTAAACGCCGGGCTGATGCCCATTTCTGGCGTTTAACGCCAACTTCTTGCCCTTTCCTGGCGTTTAACGCCAGTCTGGTGCCCCTTTCTGGCGTTAAACGCCCAGAATAGTGCCAGACTGGGCGTTAAACGCCCATTTGCTGCCCTTACTGGCGTTTAAACGCCAGCAAGGTCTTCCTCCAGGGTGTGCTGTTTTTCTTTCTGTTTTTCATTCTGTTTTTGCTTTTTTAATTGATTTTGGGACTTCTCATGATCATCAACCTACAGAAAACATAAAATAACAAAGGAAAATAGATAAATATAACATTGGGTTGCCTCCCAACAAGCGCTTCTTTAATGTCAATAGCTTGACAGTAGGCTCTCATAGAGCCTCACAGATACTCAGAGCAATGTTGGAACCTCCCAACACCAAACTTAGAGTTTGAATGTGGGGGTTCAACACCAAACTTAGAATTTGGTTGTGGCCTCCCAACACCAAACTTAGAGTTTGACTATGGGGGCTCTGTTTGGCTCTGTTTTGAGAGAAGCTCTTCATGCTTCCTCTCCATGGTGATAGATGGATATCCTTGAGCCTTAAACACAAAGGATTCTTCATTCACTTGAATGATCAATTCTCCTCTGTCCACATTAATCACAGCCTTTGCTGTGGCTAGGAAGGGTCTGCCAAGGATGATGGATTCATCCATGCACTTCCCAGTCTCTAGGACTATGAAATCAGCAAGGATGTAATGGTCTTCAATTTTTACCAGAACATCCTCTACAAGTCCATAAGCTTGTTTTCTTGAATTGTCTGCCATCTCGAGTGAGATTCTTGCAGCTTGCACCTCAAAGATCCCTAGCTTCTCCATTACAGAGAGAGGCATGAGGTTTATACTTGACCCTAAGTCACACAGAGCCTTCTTAAAGGTCATGGTGCCTATGGTACAAGGTATTGAAAACTTCCCAGGATCCTGTCTCTTTTGAGGTAATCTCTGCCTAGTCAAGTCATCCAGTTCTTTGGTGAGTGACGATTGGATTTTTGATGGTTTAGAATTTCTCAAATAAAATCTCGTTGCAAGTATAGTCTCTAAACCAATCGCTAATCCTTTCGTACAAAAATTTGTTTGTCACAAGTACAAACCCCTAAAATCTATAAACCGAAGTATTTAAACCTCGGGTCGTTCTCCCTAGGACTTGCAATAAAGTGTTTTGTTATTGGTTGTGAGTTGTATTTGGGGTTTTAGATGAGAAACATGAATAGTAAATGGTAAGAAAACTTTATTAACAAAATGGTCTTGGCAAGATTTGGTTGTCAAGGGTCTTCATCATTATCACTAGCCACAAGTATGGTAGTTGCAAGGATTAATCCCACTTAGTCATCCTTAAATCAATTAACAAAGGAAAGTCAAGTGAGTTATATCAATCCTAGTCCATAAGTCCTAGCTTTCCACTAATTGGATTAATGAAGGCTAGAGTTAATGGCTATCAACTAGCAATCAATTGGACACTAGTGACTCAAGAAATCCTAAGTTACCTTCTCAAGCCAAGAACATAAAATCCTACTCTAACATCCTCTCAAGCATTTCATCAAACACTTGGAGGGTAATGAAAGAAAGCATTCTTATTTGTAAGAATAAAAGGAATCAACAACTAACAATTACAAAGAATTAACAAAACAACAATCAACAACATCACAATCACATGAATTACCTCAAATTGCATTATTAAAAGAAAACAAAAGAATAACACTAGATCCACAACAAAAATGAAGAATTGCAAGAATTAAAGTATATAACTAGAGAGAGAGAGAAGAGAAGAGTAAGAATTAACAAGTGAAAAGTAAATCAAAGCATGAATTAAACCTAGATCTAAGGAAGGAGATTAACCTAAACCTAATCCTAATTCTAGAGAGAAGTGAGAGCTTCTCTCTCTAGAAAACTACTTCTAACTAAAACTATCTAACTAATGATCTAGAATTAGTCTATGGGTGTGAATGTGTTAATGTAATGTCAATCCCCTTCAATCCTTGGCTCTTATATGCATTTTGGCACCAAAGTTGGTTGCTGAAACCTTCCAAAATCGCCAGGCACGTGCTGCATTAGTGAGGTCATGTGCCATCATCGGCGCGTGCGCGCATGGTACGCGTGCGCGTCCTTGGCCTGTTTCGTAATGTGCGCGCGAGCGCCTTGTGCGCGTACGCGTGCTTGGCCGAGATTAATTCTTTGGCTTTTTGTGCTTCTCTCCACTTGCATGCTTCCTTCCTTGCTTCCTTTGATCCATGCCTAGCCTATTTCAATCCTGTAATTACTAGCAACCACATCAAGGCATCTTATGGAATCAAAGAGAAATTAGAATTCATCAAAATAAGGATTGAAAAGCATGTTTTTACACTTAAGCACAAATACGGGAGAGATAACAAAACCATGCTAATTTATAGGCTAAATGTGACAAAAGGTTATCAAAATACTTTAAATTCAATACAAGATAAACCCTCAAATTGGGGTTTGTCAACCTCCCCACACTTAAGCCTTAGCATGTCCTCATGCTAAAATAAGAAGGAACTAAGGGTTATGACATTTATTTGGATGCAACTAAACTATGTGAGTCCTATCTAAATGCAATTATCTAAAACAAATGCAAATGCTTAGCTCAAACAAATCAATTCCCAAGAGAACATGTGTAAGCACAATAGCTAGGCAATAGGAATTAAGTCCAAACCACAATTGTATTGAATTACCAAAAAGAATTTAAACTTGCAAGAATATAGATAATATGGGTGAACACATGTGATTGAACTTTTGAACCCTCACCGGATGTGTATCCGCTCTATTCACTCAAGTGTTTAAGGGTTAATTCACTCAATTCTCTTCTAATCAAGCTTTCCAAGATTTGATTTTCTTCTAACAATCAACATTTATTCAGTGCATGCATACATTCATCATGAGGTCTTTCATTTAGGTTGTAATGGGGTTAGGGTCAAGGTAGGGTCATTTATGGTTAAGTGGACTAGGATTTGAATCTTTGATTAGCATAGACTTTCCCTCCTAACCTATTTAATGACCTATACAAATGCAAGCTATCCTAACTACCCATTCTTCACTTTTCTTACATAATCATGCGTCCTTATTCGATTCATAACACCTATGCATTGATTCCTTTTTTATTGACTTCATTTTGGGGCATTTTGTCCCCTTTTTTTTTATATATTATTTTTTTTTTCTTTTTTTCCATATACAATTTTTTTTCTTTTCTTTCACTTTTATTTCCTTTTCTTTTCATCATTTTTTTTTCATTTCTTTTTCTTTTGTCAAACTATATACAAGAACATCAATGCACAAGGTCTATTCATTTAATCAATACATGAGTATGTACCCAATTCCTAAACATAAAGGTGTACTACCCTTTTTATCCCGTCCAATGTTCCCAAATCTCACCAACTTTGAATAGTAAACACTCTCACTAGCCTAGGCTAATCAAAGATCCAAGTAAGGACTTTTCATTGGTTTTCCGCCTTGGGCTTGTAATGTGCTAAATTGAAAATAAGTTGGTTAAGCATAGGCTCAAAATTGGCTAACAATGGAGAGTAAAAGGTTGGCTATTTGGGCAAGTGGGCTAATGAAGTAATGGCCTCAATCATATAAATGCATAAATACAAGAAATATATGGATATATAGAATCAAGCAAATCAAGGATTACAATCATAGAAAGAGAACAATTTCACACAAGAATGGAAAATAAGTGGCTATAAAATGTAACCACATCAATAGGCTCAAGTCTCACAAGCTTGTGTTCTCAATTCAATACATGCTTCACAAAGTATGAAATTCAAGCAAGTTTCAAAAATTTTCTTTCAATCAATTGGGTTAATGCCCTATATTTAAACTTCTTGAAAAAAATCTCAATGTTTGACTAAGCATTGTTGTGATTGAAAAATTCAAAAATTTTCTTAGTTCACCCTTTCCTTTTTCACTCAAAATTGACTTTTCATGCAACAAGGGTACTAAACAATTCAAGCATAATTTCTAATCACAACCGCAAACTAAAACAAAGATAAGCAAAATGCATAAAGAAGAATCCAACTAAAAGTATGGAATCTATCATCCAAAACATCTAAAATATCCAAAAGCATCAAAATAACTGAAGTCCAAAATAAGCAATAAAAGTATACCAAAGCAACTAAAAATGCATCAAAATATATACAAAGTGTGCAGAATAAGATAACTAGGCTGAAAAGTTCACCGGTTCCCAAATAATGCTACCGGTGCCCTCCCCACACTTAAAACCAAGCATCGTCCTCGATGCTAAACCGGAGGATCAGTGGGAGGTACAACGATAGGGTCAGTCGCTGGCTGTGGGACCGGCTCCTCATGAATCTCTAGTGGCTCTGTAGTGGCAGGGGAGTCCTGCTGAACCGGCGCCTCTGCCTCCTCCTCCTGATGATCCTGCTCATCGGAGGCCGGAGAATCGGGAAGCGGAGGTAGCTCAGCACCCAAGGAAATCAGTGCCTGGTCCATCCGATCTAACCGGCGTCGAACATGGCGTCGCTCTCGCTCCAAGAACCGGAAAAGACGCTGGACCAGGAGATAAGTAGGCTCAGGGGCAGCTGGAGGAACAGTAGATGATGATGGAGCTGCAGCAGTAGAGGATGATGGGGCAGCCGTAGGGGCTGAAGGTGAAGGTGTCCCAATGGCAGCTCGAGCCCGAGATCGGCGCCGAGCAAGTGGCTTCTCGTGCACCCAACCACCCCAGGGGATAGTAACCTCCCTGTCATCAGCATCAGGGGGTGGTGGTCGCACATCATCATCCAACCACGGAACATCTGCCAGGGTCGCCATACTCGTGACCAATGTAGGAAATGGAAGTAGGCCACGAATATGCGCCCGCCACATACACTGTCTGATCAGTCTAGGGAAAGAGACTTCCTTCCCCTCCATAACACACCCAATAAGTAGAAGCATCTCCATAGGAATCTCAGAGAAGTGGGTGGTGGGAAGGACATAGCAGGCAAAGATCATCTGCCAAGTCTTGGCCTCCCTAGTCAAGTGGGTAAACAACATCCCCTTCGGCTTGGTGTTGTTGGCATCCATAACCCAAGTAGCCTCTGGTACCCCAATAACAGTCCTGAGTGCCTCATAATCGAAGGTCATACTGTGGATGGCTAATTCAGCCTGCTGATGGGCACACAACTCATCCGGGACATGCCGGCACTGTAGTGCCTCCTCAATGGCAGTCTCAGTGATCATAATCTCTCTACCCCTCACCTGAACCGAATCTAATGTCGGACGGAAGAAGTTGCAGTAGAATTCCTTCACCCAAGACACATTAATATCCCCCAAATCCCGGTCGACAATGTCAATACCCAAATCAATGATCCGACCGGAGATAGGACGTCTCACATCCATCGGGAGAAGCAACTTCTTCTCAATGTTGAGCTTTGTAGTCCGATATTTAGAAAATCGGAGCTCACAGTAGAGATTAGGGAATTTGTCCGGATTGGTGGAAGGTAACTGCTGATTTTCTTTGTCCACATCATTCAAAGGGTTCTTGGCATAATTCTTATAGGTGGAAGGAATGGAGGGAGTAGAGTGTTTTCTCTTTCTGGAGGTAGTGGCTATGGCTTTGCCTTTGTCAGTCATCCTGAAAATATGATAAAATATAATAAGGCATTTAGCATTTAACAAGGAAAGCATGTTCAGGATACAATTGACAAAAAGAAACAACCATGATGCTGTAATGATTGTGCAAAAGTGAACAAATGAACCAAGGAAATGACAAACTTCATTAAAATCAACAACTCATATTCAAAAGGTCAATAGGATCATCATATGCTTTAAAAGAATTGTTAAAAATTGGTTAAAGGTGAATGGAAGTTAGTTGGTTAAAGAAATTAGTAGGTTAGAAAAGTAGATTGGTGATATGATGATATTGATGCTCAATGAAAAGAGAAGTTGTGGTTCATGTTCACAATGAATAATGCAAATCCGGGAAATCAAAAGGGAAAGAAAGTTGCCCAAGTTTGAAATAAAGGTTAAAATGAACCAATTTCCTTGAAAATCGGGCAGCATTCCGGCTTAAAACAGGACGTTCCCGGATAGCAAATGATCACAGTTATCATAGCAAACAACATCAAATAAGGCAAAGTGACAGTGGTATAGCATTCAGTCAGCATGAAATGCACAAAATCAGTCCAAAATCAACAAACAGTATCCAAATAAGCATACAGCAATTTAAGCATGTACGGAGCACTTATCAGGCCTAGAATCCTCTATCCAGCCCTAGCTACCTAACCGCAATTATTTCTAACTAACCTAGCATACAAAATTTTGAATTTAACTAACTAACATACAATTGGACTAACTATCAGAAATTAAAGAGTAGCAGAAAAACAGAAAAAAAATTGAGTGGAACCTGGGAGCAGAGGAACGAATAGTGGAAGAGAAATGGGGATTAGGGCAACAGAACCAGGGGTTGCGCCGCCGTGGACGGTGGCGAGGAGTGGCAGAAAAGGAGCGGCGGTGTGGGTTGCTGCGGTGGTTGTGCCGGACAGCTGTCAGGGTTGAGAGACAGAGAGAGAAAGGCGTAAAGAGGAAGAATGGTGGATGGGTAGAGGAAGAGAATCACCGGCGGTAATGGTGGAACGGCGGCGGTGAATGCTGTCGGCGGCAGAAGGGAGAGGAGGAGAGTTGGAGGCGGAGTGAGAGAAGGGTGAGAGTGAGTGGTGGTGAAAGGGAGAAAGAGAAGAAGAAAGGAGGGTGGCCGGCGGTGGTTGCTGTTGCTGCTGCCGCGGCGGTTATGGAGGTTGAGAGGAGGAAGAAGAAGATGGAGGTTGGGGGGGTGAAGTGCGCGACTGCGCAGTGTGTTCGCGTGCTAGGGTTATCCCATCTTTTGAATCGGCGCAAGCGCGCACCATGCGCGTCCGCGCCCATTGAGTAAACTAGAGATCTGCGCGTGCGCGTAAAGCGCGCCTGAACGTGGATGAGCAAAATGGGAAAGGACGCGTGCGCGTACAACACGCGCACGCGTGCATGGAGTTGGGCTATAGGCATAGAGTTGGCCCAACTCAGGCCTAACTCTCTGGAGAATGGCCTGGAAGTGGCGTTATCGGATCGGCGCGCACGTGGCATGTACGCGTCCGCGCGAATCGAGAGGAATGGAGATCCACGCGTGAGCGTGCAGTGCGCTCTAGCGTGGAATGGCAGAAGAGGTATGGGCGCGTGGGCGTAAAGTGCGCGCATGCGTATAGTTGATTGGGCCTGAGGCTTAGAGTGGGCTTGAGGCACGCTCAACTCTCGGGTCCGTGGCCTAGAGTGGTGGCAGCACGCATGGATGCGCGCGCGGCGAGTGCGCGCTCGCGTAAATTGTTAAGGTATGTATTGGCGCGTCGGCGCGATGTGCGCGCTCGCGCATACCGAGTTGGGCCTGGGGCTTAAAGCTAGCCCAGAGCTGGCTTAACTCTCTGGAATGTGGCTCGAAATCTTGCGGCAGCAAATCGGCGCGGACGCGGCAAGTGTACGTCCGCGTGAATATCCATGTTCTGAGAAACGGCGCGCACGCACGTAGTGCGCGTCCGCGTGGGTTGAGTTGGGCTCAAGGCATGATGTTTGCCCAAGGGAGGCCCAACTCTCGGGAGTGTTGGCTCGTGGGGCATCCACGCAAGGACGCGTGCGCGTGCATGGTGCGCTCGCGTCCACCCCTTTCCCCTTTTTTTTTTTTTTTTTTTTTTTTTTTTTTTAGATGCTCCCCTTATTGTTCACAACTCTTATTCACTCAACTGTCATACAATTCACAAAAATACACTTTTGATATTATTCATCTACTACTAAACACAACATGCATGTGACTAAGCTAACAATTATGTTGTACAAACAAATTTTATGAAACATCTATCTACAATGGTGACTCAAATCACTTATTAAGTAAATGTAAAAGATTGGAAAGAGTTTACCATGGTGGGGTGTCTCCCACCTAGCACTTTTGGTTTAAGTCCTTAAGTTGGACATTTTGAGAAGCTCCTTGTCATGGTGGCTTATGCTTGTACTCATCCTTGAATCTCCAAGGATCTTTGCTTCTCAATTGGTTGACAGAATTTCCAACCATTTTCAGTAGGCTTGGGCAAAGTTCTACCCAAGATATGAGTTCCTCTAGTTGGTCTTCACATAGCGAGCCGGGATCCCATATCTTATTTTCACATCCATCCGTTAGTTGAGTTTCATGGTTTTGTCGGATGGGTGGATGGCATAAAGGTGATTGACACAAAGAATTCTCTTTATTCCACCAATGCTTCCTTCTAGATCCATACAGAGTGATCTTTGTCCCAACATCATCCCTATATCTTGAGGTCTTGACCTTAATGAGCTTAACACCTACTTTCCAACCACTACACAACTCATTCTTACTTTTAATTCCACAAAGAGTTCTAAGTTGACCATCATTTTCAATCAAACCATATTCAAGTGAGAAATTAAAGCTTAGAGATAGAGCTGTTACCCACTTAAATGTTGTGTTGGATGGCAATTTGGGAAGGGAGACTTCCCCACACTTAGACAATGCAAGGTCTATCTCTTTGTGCTCTTCTTTGATTGTTTCCACCTCTTCATAGTTTTCTTCAATTTCAACCTCATCGTCTTTGTTACGTGGCTTGGTGTTATCTTCGAGAACTTCATCTTGTTTAATGAGAGGCGCTTCAATTTTGGATAGAAATTCATTGATGAATGAGTTCATCTCTTGATCAACCTCTTCATATTCTTCAATTTCAATATACACCATGCCATTTCCGTCTTCCTTGGGAGGTTGCGCACACTCTTCTATAATTTGAGCTTCATGTCCAATGGGCGAGGGTTCCATTGTAGAGAGGAATTCATCCATGATTGAATCCATCTCTTGATAAGCCTCTTCCAAGTCTCCAACGTTGATATGCCTTGGAGGTTGCGCACCCTCCTCAACATCAATTTCAAGCTTCTTGGAAGAGTGCTCCATGATGCTACATTCCCGTGGACTTTCAACATCTCCTAAGTCTTCAACCACTTCTTCCCTTTCTTCAATGATCATAGGCTTCTCCAATTGTTCCAATACAAAATTTGATTCCTCCTTCTTCACCGGATTTTCCAATTTCTCCTTCATACTCTGCTCTTCTTTAGGTTTTTCACATGTGGTCACGGAAGCACCTTGAGTGTTCAAGCATTGGTAGGCTAAGGTAGACACTACTTTGGTCAAGTTGGTCACAAACTCAAGTGTATCCCGCTTCATGGCCTCTTGTCCTTGAAGTAACAAAGTCAGAGGGTCGTCTATTGGGGCTTGGGGTGAATAGGAAGGTTCATCATTTTGGAGAGAGGGTTCATAATAGGAAGGTGGTTCTTCTCGGTGGAATTGTGGAGGTGGTGTGCATTGAAGTGGCTCTTGATAGTAATCTTGACAGGATTGTGGTGGTTCTAAAGGTTCTTGCTCATAATAATCACAAGGATGTGGTATGGATGATTGGTTATATGATGGATAAGGGTCACATAAAGATACTTGGTAGAAAGGGGCTTGTGAGTATGGTTGAGCATCATGTTGAGGGTGAGATTCATAAGCATATGGTGGTGGTTGATTGTCATAAAAGGAGTCACCATAGCCATTGAATTGACATGCATTAGGATGAGAATTATACCTATAAGTATCCGGAGGTTGTTGCCAATAGGAGTGATCACTTCCTTGAGGCTCCTCCCATCTTTGATGGTTCCATCCATGGTACATGTTGCCATGAAAGTCCACATTTCCTGCAACACAATTAGAGCCAAACTCATAGCCAAGGTGAGAATTCATAGTGAGAGAGCAAAGGAAAACTAACAAAAATTAAGAAACAAACAAAAGATAAACCTATTCACAATATTCACATATGTACAATAACCAATAACATAACACCATTGTAAATCCCCGGCAACGGCGCCATTTTGACGATTGGATTTTTGATGGTTTAGAATTTCTCAAATAAAATCTCGTTGCAAGTATAGTCTCTAAACCAATCGCTAATCCTTTCGTACAAAAATTTGTTTGTCACAAGTACAAACCCCTAAAATCTATAAACCGAAGTATTTAAACCTCGGGTCGTTCTCCCTAGGACTTGCAATAAAGTGTTTTGTTATTGGTTGTGAGTTGTATTTGGGGTTTTAGATGAGAAACATGAATAGTAAATGGTAAGAAAACTTTATTAACAAAATGGTCTTGGCAAGATTTGGTTGTCAAGGGTCTTCATCATTATCACTAGCCACAAGTATGGTAGTTGCAAGGATTAATCCCACTTAGTCATCCTTAAATCAATTAACAAAGGAAAGTCAAGTGAGTTATATCAATCCTAGTCCATAAGTCCTAGCTTTCCACTAATTGGATTAATGAAGGCTAGAGTTAATGGCTATCAACTAGCAATCAATTGGACACTAGTGACTCAAGAAATCCTAAGTTACCTTCTCAAGCCAAGAACATAAAATCCTACTCTAACATCCTCTCAAGCATTTCATCAAACACTTGGAGGTAATGAAAGAAAGCATTCTTATTTGTAAGAATAAAAGGAATCAACAACTAACAATTACAAAGAATTAACAAAACAACAATCAACAACATCACAATCACATGAATTACCTCAAATTGCATTATTAAAAGAAAACAAAAGAATAACACTAGATCCACAACAAAAATGAAGAATTGCAAGAATTAAAGTATATAACTAGAGAGAGAGAGAAGAGAAGAGTAAGAATTAACAAGTGAAAAGTAAATCAAAGCATGAATTAAACCTAGATCTAAGGAAGGAGATTAACCTAAACCTAATCCTAATTCTAGAGAGAAGTGAGAGCTTCTCTCTCTAGAAAACTACTTCTAACTAAAACTATCTAACTAATGATCTAGAATTAGTCTATGGGTGTGAATGTGTTAATGTAATGTCAATCCCCTTCAATCCTTGGCTCTTATATGCATTTTGGCGCCAAAGTTGGTTGCTGAAACCTTCCAAAATCGCCAGGCACGTGCTGCATTAGTGAGGTCATGTGCCATCATCGGCGCGTGCGCGCATGGTACGCGTGCGCGTCCTTGGCCTGTTTCGTAATGTGCGCGCGAGCGCCTTGTGCGCGTACGCGTGCTTGGCCGAGATTAATTCTTTGGCTTTTTGTGCTTCTCTCCACTTGCATGCTTCCTTCCTTGCTTCCTTTGATCCATGCCTAGCCTATTTCAATCCTGTAATTACTAGCAACCACATCAAGGCATCTTATGGAATCAAAGAGAAATTAGAATTCATCAAAATAAGGATTGAAAAGCATGTTTTTACACTTAAGCACAAATACGGGAGAGATAACAAAACCATGCTAATTTATAGGCTAAATGTGACAAAAGGTTATCAAAATACTTTAAATTCAATACAAGATAAACCCTCAAATTGGGGTTTGTCAGTGAGCAAAGGAGGTTCATCCTCCCAAGTCTCATTACCAAATAACTTGTCATTTAGCTTCATGATTGCTTCAAGGTACTTAGCAACTTGCTCTTCAGTGACATACTCATCCTCTTCAGAGGAAGAATACTCATCAGAGCTCATGAATGACAGAAGTAAATCCAATGGAATCTCTATGGTCTCAGTGTGAGCCTCAGATTCCCATGGTTCCTCATTAGGGAACTCATTGGAGTCCAGTGGATGTCCATTGAGGTATTCCTCAGTGGCATTCACTGCCTCTTCCACCTTTCCTAGTTCGGCCATGTGGATCATGTTAATGGCCTTGCAGTCTCCTTTTGGATTCTCTTTTGTATTGCTTGGAAGAGTACTAGGAGGAAGTTCAGTAACTCTCTTACTCAGCTGACCCACTTGTGCCTCCAAGTTTCTAATGGAGGACCTTGTTTTAGTCATAAAACTTTGAGTGGTTTTGATTAGATCAGAGATCATGGATGCTAAGTCAGAGTGGCTCTGCCTAGAATTCTCTGTCTGTTGCTGAGAAGATGATGGAAAAGGTTTGCCATTGCTAAACCTGTTTCTTCCACCATTATTGTTGTTGAAACCTTGTTGAGGTCTCTGTTGATCCTTCCATGAGAGATTTGGATGATTTCTCCATGAAGAATTATAGGTGTTTCCATAGGGTTCTCCCATGTAATTCACCTCTTCCATTGAAGGGTTCTCAGGATCATAAGCTTCTTCTTCAGATGAAGCGTCCTTAGTACTGCTTGGTGCAGCTTGCATTCCAGACAGACTTTGAGAAATTAGATTGACTTGCTGAGTCAATATTTTGTTCTGAGCCAGTATGGCATTCAGAGTGTCAATCTCAAGAACTCCTTTCTTCTGATTCGTCCCATTGTTCACAGGATTCCTTTCAGAAGTGTACATGAATTGGTTATTTGCAACCATTTCAATGAGCTCTTGAGCTTCTGTAGGCGTCTTCTTCAAATGAAGAGATCCTCCAGCAGAGCTATCCAATGACATCTTGGACAGTTCAGACAGACCATCATAGAAAATACCTATGATGCTCCATTCAGAAAGCATGTCAGAGGGACACTTTCTGATCAATTGTTTGTATCTTTCCCAAGCTTCATAGAATGATTCACCTTCCTTCTGTCTGAAGGTTTGGACTTCCACTCTAAGCTTACTCAATTTTTGAGGTGGAAAGAACTTTGCCAAGAAGGCATTGACTAGCTTTTCCCAAGAGTTCAGGCTTTCTTTAGGTTGTGAGTCCAACCATATCCTAGCTTTGTCTCTTACAACAAAAGGGAATAGCATAAGTCTGTAGACCTCAGGGTTAACCCCATTGGTCTTGACAGTGTCACAGATTTGCAAGAATTCAGCTAAAAACTAATGAGGATCTTCCAATGGAAGTCCATGAAACTTGCAATTCTGTTGTATTAGAGAAACTAATTGAGGCTTAAGCTCAAAGTTGTTTGCTCCAATGGCAGGGATAGAGATGCTTCTCCCATAGAAGTCGGGAGTAGGTGCAGTAAAGTCACCCAGCACCTTCCTTGCATTGTTGGCATTGTTGTTGTTTTCGGCTGCCATGTCTTCTCCTTTGAAGATTTCTGTTAGATCCTCTATAGAGAGTTGTGCCTTAGCTTCTCTTAGCTTTCACTTCAAGGTCCTTTCAGGTTCAGGATCAGCCTCAACAAGAATGCTTTTGTCTTTGCTCCTACTCATATGAAAGAGAAAAGAACAAGAAAATATGGAATCCTCTATGTCACAGTATAGAGATTCCTTGAGGTGTCAGAGGAAAAGAAAATTAGAAGGAGGAGGTAGAAAATTCGAACTTATCAAGTGTGATGGAGTTCAAATTGTGCATTGAGGAGGAGTGTTAGTCCATAAATAGAAGGATGTGAGAAGAGGGGAAGAAATTTTTGAAAATAAATTAAAAAGATTTTAAAAACATTTTGAAAAACACTAATTGATTTTCGAAAACCAAGAGTGGAAAAGAAATCAAGTGAGTTTTGAAAAAGATTTTGAAATTAGAAATAAAAAAGATATGGTTGAAAACTATTTTGAAAAAAAATGTGAGAAAAATATATGATTGAAAAGATATGATTTGAAAAACAATTTAAAAAAAGATTTGATTTTAAAAATTAATGACTTGGCTAACAAGAAAAGATATGATTCAAACATTAAACCTTTCTCAACAGAAAAGGCAACATAATTGAAATGTTGAATCAAATCATTAATTGATAGCAAGTATTTTTGAAAATGGAAAGAAATTGATTTTGAAAAAGATTTGATTGAAAAGATTTGATTTTAAAAAGATTTGATTTTGAAAAGATTTTGAAAACTTGAAAAAAAATTTTGAATTGAAAACAGAATCTTCCCTCTTGTGCCATCCTGGCGTTAAAAGCCCAGAATGGTATCCATTCTGGCGTTTAACGCCCAAAACACTACCCTTTTGGGCATTAAACGCCCAACCAGGCACCCTGGCTGGCGTTTAAACGCCAGTTTGCCTTCCTCACTGGGCGTTTTGAACGTCCAGCTTTTTCTGTATAATTCCTCTGCTGTATGTTCTGAATCTTCAATTCTCTGTATTATTGACTTGAGAAGACACAAATTAAAAATATTTTTGGATTTTTAATAATGAGGAATAATCACAATGCAACTAAAATCAAATAAACAATGCATGCAAGACACCAAACTTAGAAGTTTGTATACTACTGACACTAATAAATTGAGAATACACATGAAAAACAACAAAACACTCAAGACAAGAGAATTTAAAGATCAGAGCAAGGAAATCATCAAGAACATCTTGAAGATCACTTAAGACACATGAATGAACGCAAGAAGAATAGAAACATGCAATTGACACCAAACTTAACATGAGACACTAGACTCAACAAGAGACATACAATATTTTTGGTTTTTATGATTTTGTAATTTTTTTTTGGTTTTTTCAAAAATTAAGTGGAAAAGAAAATAAAGATATCAAAATTCTTAATGAGAATTCCAGGAATCATGCAATGTTAGTCTAAAGCTTCAGTCTAAAGAAATTAGACATGGCTAGCCAAGCTTCAGCAGGACATTGCATTCAAGAGCTAAATTGATGAGAATCAATCAGCTTTGGTGATGATAAGAACATCACCTTGAAACACTAGAATTCATTCTTAAGAACTCTGAAGAAAAATACCTAATCTAAGCAACAAGATGAACCGTCAGTTGTCCAAACTCAACAATCTCCGGCAACGGCGCTAAAAACTTGGTGCACGAAATTGTGATCATCAATGGCACCATCAACATGTTACGCTCAATTGAAATCTCAACTCTTTATCACAACTTCGCACAACTAACCAGCAAGTGCACTGGGTCGTCCAAGTAATAAACCTTACGCGAGTAAGGGTCGATCCCAAGGAGATTGTTGGTATGAAGCAAGCTATGGTCATCTTGTAAATCTCAGTCAGGCAGATTCAAATGGTTATGGATGATATATGAATAAAGCATAATATAAAGATAGAGATACTTATGTAATTCATTGGTGAGAGCTTCAGATAAGCGAATGGAGATGCTTTGTCCCTTCCGTCTCTCTGCTTTCCTACTGTCTTCATCCAATCCTTCTTACTCCTTTCTATGGCAAGCTGTATGTTGGGCATCACCGTTGTCAGTGGCTACAATCCCGTCCTCTCAGTGAAAATGTTCAACGCACCCTGTCACGGCACGGCTAATCATCTGTCCGTTCTCAATCAGATTGGAATAGAATCCATTGATTCTTTTGCATCTGTCACTAACGCCCAGCCTTCAGGAGTTTGAAGCTCGTCACAGTCATTCAATCATTGAATCCTACTCAGAATACCACAGACAAGTTTTAGACCTTCCAGATTTTCTTGAATGCCGCCATCAATTCTAGCTTATACCACGAAGATTCTGATTAAGGGATCCAAGAGATATCCACTCAATCTAAGGTACAACGGAGGTGGTTGTCAGGCACATGTTCATAGGTGAGAATGATGATGAGTGTCACGGATCATCACATTCATCAAGTTGGAGAACAAGTGATATCTTAGAACAAGAATAAGCTGAATTGAATAGAAGAACAATAGTAATTGCATTAATACTCGAGGTACAGCAGAGCTCCACACCTTAATCTATGGTGTGTAGAAACTCCACCGTTGAAAATACATAAGAACAAGGTCTAGGCATGGCCGTGAGGCCAGCCTCCCAATGATCTAAGAACTAGACGTCCCAAGATGATCAAAAGATCTAAAATGATCCAAAGATCCAAAGATATAAAATATAATAGCAAAAGGTCCTATTTGTAGAGAACTAGTAGCTTAGGGTTTACAAAGATGAGTAAATGACATAAAAATCCACTTTCGGGCCCACTTGGTGTGTGCTTGGGCTGAGCATTGAAGCATTTTCATGTAGAGACTTCTCTTGGAGTTAAACGCCAGCTTTTGTGCCAGTTTGGGCGTTTAACTCCTATTCTTGTGCCAGTTCCAGCGTTTAACGCCGGGCAGTTTTGAGCTGATTTAGAACGCCGGTTTGGGCCATCAAATCTCGGGCAAAGTATAGACTATTATACTTTGCTGGAAAGCCCAGGATGTCTACTTTCCAACGCCGTTGAGAGCACGCTAATTGGGCTTCTATAGCTCCAGAAAATCCACTTCGAGTGCAGGGAGGTCAGAATCCAACAGCATCTGCAGTCCTTTTCAGCCTCTGAATCAGATTTTTGCTCAGGTCCCTCAATTTCAGCCAGAAAATACCTGAAATCACAGAAAAAAACACAAACTCATAGTAAAGTCCAGAAAAGTGAATTTTAACTAAAAACTAATAAAAGTAGACTAAAAACTAACTAAAACATACTAAAAATAATGTCAAAAAGCGTATAAATTATCCGCTCATCAGCTATCTTTGTACAGGCATCCCCTAAGGTGCAGGGTATCATAAAGCTCCCAGGGTCTTTGAGTTTATCTGGTAAGCTCTTTTGGATTACTGCACTGCATTCTTCAGCGAGGAGGACTGTTTCTGCCTCTCTCCAACCCTTCTTATGACTTAAGATGTTTTTTATGAACTTAGCATAAGAACCCATATGCTCAAGAGCCTCTACAAAAGGAATCTTGATCTCAAGTGTCTTGAAATAATCTGCAAAGCAGGCAAACTGTTTATCCTTTTCTGCTTGACAGAGTTTTTGAGGATTTAGCTCAAAATTACTTGCTCTGATGGGAGGTATACTGATACTTCTCCCATAGAAGTCAGGAGTGGGGGCCATGTAGGACCCAAAGTTCTTCTGAATCGTTCATTCCCATTTAGGTTCATGGTGAAGAAACGTATGAAAGATTGGATGTTAAGAAGTAAAAAGGTAAACTAGAATTAAAATATTTTTCTTTTTATTTTATTTATTAATTAAATTCAAAAATAAGAAGGAGATTAAAAGCTATTTAATTAAAACAATTTGAAAATTAAATGGATGATTTTCAAAAAAGAAGAGAGAGAAATTAGTTAGGAAGTTTTGAAAAAGAAAAAAGAGAAAACAACTAACTAATTGAGAAAGATTTAAAAATAAGATAAGATTTGAAAAAGATTTGATTTTGAAAATTGAATTTGAATTAGGATAAGATAAGATTTTGAAAATTGAATTTTAAATTTTGAATTTGAAACAAGATAAGATAAATATTTGAAGAAGATTTGATTTTTTAAAAGATTTGATTTTGAAATTTGAAATTTAAATTTTAAATTTTGAAATTGAGTTTTAAAAATTGAATTTGAAATAAGATAAGATAAGATTTTTGAAATTTAAAGAAAGATAAAAAGATAAGATAAAGATTTGAAAAAAAATATGATTTTTTAAAAGATTTAAAATTAAGATAAGAGAAGATAAGATAATGATTTGAAATTAAAATTTGAAATTTTGTTTGAAATTTTTGAAAATATTTTGAAATGATGATAGAAAAGATATATTTTTTATTTTTTGAATTAATGAAAAAAGAGAAAAACAACAAAAAATACCAAACTTAAAATTTTTAGATCAAAAGGGTACTAATTTTTGAAAATTAAGAAAACAAACACCAAAAAACACCAAACTTAAAACTTTTAAGATCAAATCAAGAAAAGAAACAAGAACAACTTGAATATCAAGAAAGAACACTAAGAACAATTCAAAAATTTTAAAGAAAAGATAAACATGCAAGGGACACCAAACTTAAGAATTGACACTAGACTCAAACAAAAGACACTATTTTTGAAAATTTTTGGAAAAAGAAATACAAAGTTTCAAAACTTTAACAAGAACAAGAACAAAATACTCAAACATAAGAGAAAGATTAACAAAGAAAAGAAAAAGTTTTGAAAAATTTTTGGAAAGAAAACAAAAGGCACAAACAAAAATAAAAAGTACCTAATCTAAGCAATAAGATAATCTGGTTGTTTGTCAAATCCGAACAATCCCTGGCAACAGCGCCAAAAACTTGGTGCACGAAACTGGCTCTGTAGAAATCGCATAGATAGACCGACAAGTATACCGAGTTGTCCAAGTAATACCTCAAGTGAGTGAGAGTCGATCCCACAGAGATTGTTGGTTTGAGCAAGCAGTGGTTACCTTGCAAATCTTAGTTAGGCGGATAAAAATTATAAGTTGTCACAGAAAATGCATAAAACAAAATAAATAAATAAAACGTTACTTAGATAGATGAGAAATCAACGGTATGAGAAAGGTTGAGGCTTCAGAGATGCTTTGTCTTTTTAGATTAACTTTTCTTACTGTCTACTTCAATAACCTTCTGATTCCTTCAATGGAAGCCGTAAGTGATCAACTCATGTTCTCTCATCATGTTAACCTCCTCTACTGCTGCAATCCACTACGTTGAGATGACTCATGTCCTCTCATGAAGCCATCTCTAGGTTTCTCACTATAGCAGAAGATGAAGCTCTAAGCAATCCACTCCCTTTCACGATCCTACTCAAGGTGCCACAGACAATGCATATCTTTCGGGTCAGAAAGTGCTGATTCTCTGACTCTAGTCTTAACGCCACAGAGACCTCACTTACCCACGATCAACAGGATTATATGTCACGTATCCAAAGTTGCCCAGGCACTCTATTGGAAACCACAATATAATCTCTAGCTTTGGTTCAACGATATCTGGGTCAGGACTCGCACGAAACCCTTGTAGAACAAGGATGATTGTCACGGATCACCCTCAATTCATGAAATGAAGAACGATAATGCATAAGAGAATATAATCAGACATATTGAACTAGAACGGTAATATTATTGATCCATGAAACTCAACAGAGCTCCTAACCTTAACCTTAGGAGGTTAGTGACTCATACTGTACATAATAGTCTTTGAAAATAATGGGGGAGGAAGAAGATCTAAAGTTATGGGTGATCTCCTCCTATATATATTAATTTGCTAACTAAAAATTACAAAAATAAGATAAACTAGTCTTGTAGTGCAAAAATTCACTTTTGGGGTCCACTTGGTGAGTGTTTGGGCTGAGCTTGAGTGTCTCCTACGAGCTAGTACCCCTTAGGGGTGTTGAACGCCACCCCTGGGCTCCCTTTTGGGCGTTGGACACCAGCTGCTCCGCTATGGGCGCTGGACGCCAGGAATAGGGTTGGTGGTTGGCGTTGAACTCCAGTTTTAAGCCATCATTTTCAAAGCAAAGCATAAACTGTTATATATTTTTGGAAAGTCCTGGATATTAGATTTCTATAGCCGTTAAGAGTGCACCATTTGGACATCTGTAGCTCTCGAAAAGCTCCTTCGAGTGTACGGAGGTCAGATCCTGACAGCATCTGCAGTCCCTTCTCTGCTTCCGAATCAGATTTTTGGTCAAGCTCCTCAATTTCAGCCAGAAAATACCTGAAATCACCATAAAACACTATAATTGCATTGAATTAATTTTGTTGCACCAATTGGATAAGTTGGGGCTTCAATTCAAAGTTGTTTGCATCTAGAGTAGGCCACACTATGCTACTCCCACAACTATTTATTGTGGGGTGACGAACGGACTTTTGTGTGGTCTAAAATTTCACAATTAAGTTCTCGTTGAAAGTATAGCTTCTAAACCAACAAGAATTCATTCGTACAAAAACTTGGTTGTCATAAGTAACAAACCTTAAAAATAATAACCGAAGTATTCAAATCTCGAGTCGTCTCTCAAGGAATTGCAGGGAGGTGTATTTATTATTGGTTATGAGTTTTCTGGGAAATTTGGAGTTTGGGAAATGGGCACATAAATGATTATAAATTGAAGCAATGAAAATTAACAAGAGGTTTTATGTAATTAAAATAAATAAAATGCCTTGACTAGGAGAAGATTAATCGGAAGTTCTATCCTTGTTGGATTTTCCATGATTAATTAGTAATAGGTTGTTGTTCTACTTAGTTGTCCCTCAACGAATGAAGGGAAGTCAAATAAGTTGGGAGCCAACTTCTATTCACAAGACCTAATCCTTTCCCTTGGGAAGGATTAGCGTTAGTGACTAGAGAGCCAGCCAACAATAAACCCAATTAAAATTTAACTCTTGAATCTTCCAACTCAAGGGTCTCCAAATATTAATCTAACTCCCAAGTCAAGTTGGGAATCTACTCCATTGACATGGTAGTTGAACTTAATTGAAAATAATCAGTAAATAAAGAAATTAAATAGAAAAATACTCTTTGCATTAATAAATTGACAAGATAAGAAGGTAAACTAAAGTAATAGAATAATTAAAAGTAGAAGAGAAACTAAAGTAAAGGAACATTGAACCTGAAATTGGGAAGAAATAAGCCTAAAACTAATAGAAATTCTAAATCCTAAAACCTAGAGAGAGGAGAGAGCCTCTCTCTCTCTAGAAAACTAAATCTCAAACCTAAATTTATGTGAATGAAAAGTTGTGTGAATGATGAATGAATGGATTCCCCCACTCTGTAGCCTCTAATATGTGTTTTCTGGGCCGAAAACTGGGTCAAAAACAGCCCAAAAATCACCCCCAGTAATTTCTGATACGTTCAGCACGTGCGCATGTCACGCTTACGCGTCGTCCATGCGTATGCGTGGATTGAACTTTCGCCAGGTCACACGTACACGTGATCCACGCGTGCACGTCGCTTAACACCCAGGCAGCTATGACGAATTATATATCGTTGCCAAGCCCCGAATGTTAGCTTTCCAACAATACTAAAGCGCCTTATTTGGATCTCTGATGCTCAAGTTATGATTGTTTGAGTGTGAAGAGGTCAGGGCTGACAGCTTTACAATTCCTTCAGCTTCTTGTATTTCTTCCACTTTTGCATGCTTCCTTTCCATCCTCTAAGCCATTCTTGCCCTGTGATCTCTGAAAATACTTAACACACATATCAAGGCATCGAATGGTAATAAGAGAGATTAAACATAGCAAAATTAAGACCAAAGAAGCATCTTTTCAATCATAGCTCAAAATCAGGAAGGAAAATGTAAAACATGTGATTTACATGAATAAGTGTGAGAATAGTGGATAAAATTCACTCAATTAAGCACAAGATGTACCACAAAATAGTAGTGCATCATTGGGGTAACAAAGTCTCTAAGAGTTCTCCTAGCATCGACATTATTGTTGTTGGTTGCCATGCTTTCGAATTCCTCTTGAATTTCTTCCTCCTGAATCTTAGATTCCTTCTTTAATTGATGAAGAGTTCTCTCAATTTTTGGATCAAATTGGAAGAGTTTCTTGTCTCTTTTGCCTTGCATACCAAACAAAAAAAAACAAAAAAAGATGGAATTCCCAACGTCATAGTGGAGGAAATTCTAGTGAGTAGCAAAAGAAAATAAAAAGGTCTAATTTAGATAATTACTTAATGTGGTAGTTGTCAATGTCAGTTAATCCCCAGCAACGGCACAAAAAGCTTGATTTAAAATTTTCAAACTATCGGCAATTGCTCCGAGTCGTATCAAGTAATACCATGTGAGTGGGTTATCATTCCCACGAGGATTAACGTGCTAAGCAAGCAATGGTTAACTGATTATTCTAGTTAGACAATCAAAAACTAAGGTTTCAGAGGTATTTAGCACAGAAACAATGAAATTAACAAAAGCAAGTTGTAAACGGTTGAGAAGGTAATATGATTAAAAGAGTTAAGGTTTTAGAGATGTTAAGGCTTTAGGAAGAATGATTTTCACTCTCTACTTTGATCATGCAAAGATGTATCTATGACAAATCTTAAATAACCAAATTCCAATCTCTTGGTAGTTCAATATCTCTTTTCTTAGTAAACGGTCAATTTCTTGATCAATTGATTATGATAAGAGGTGAGGTATGTTCACTAATTTAACGCCACACAATTCTTAAGAACTAAACCTAGTTGATTCATGTCACTTATCAAATCTAGTTTTAAAACTTAAAGAATCATGTGAAGAAGTTTTCAAGCTTAATTCCAATAATCAACTTTTTCAAGGTGAAAATAGAATTCATGTCAAACTAGAATTATTTCCCAATATATTCAAATCCTTGTGATGAAGAATGAAAAATTAGTCAATTAAAATCAGCGGAGCTCCTAACATCAACCGAGGAGATTAGTGACTCAGTGTGCTTGAAAATAAAAAATAATGAATTAAAAATGGCTCCCCGAAGAGAAAAGCACGTGTGTATCTCCTTCCCTTAAAATACTAAAGATAAATCTACATTTCATGGTATTTATTTACTTTAATTGAGTGAATTTTATTGACTTTTCTCATACTTATTCAATAAAATAGCATGGTTTTGTAAATACTCCCTAAATTGTGCTTACAAGTGAAAACTTACTTTTTAGGCCCTTAATTGCTAAATTCTATTCACTTTAATTCCATTTGATGCCTTGATATGTTTGTTGAGTGATTTCAAGTTTATAAGGCAAGTATGGATTGAAGGAATGAAGAAAAAGTATGTAAAAGTGGAGAATTCATGAAGAAATAAAGTTCGGAAATCTAACCAGTTCCGCGTACGCGTGACCCATGCTTACGCGTGACATTCATCACGTGACCTCATTAAATGCAATACGCTCAAGGCAAATTTTGGGCTTCCAAAGCCCATTCCAACTCATTTCTGAAGCTATTTCAAGCCTAATTCAAGAGGGATCAAGGGGAGAGCAATTAGGTTTAGCTTAGACATATTTTAGGTCATTTGTAGAGAGAGAAGCTCTCTCTTCTCTCTAGAATTTAGGACAGATTAGTTAAATTTCTCTTAGGTTAATGCTTTGATACTTGTCTTGATTTAGTTTTCTTTACTATTTCTTGTTCTAACATCTTACTTCTTTTAGTTTTAGTTGCTATTTCTTTTATTTGGTTATTTTATTGTTGATGAACTCTTGTTAATTTTAATTTCTATTAATGCAATTTGATATTTTCATGTTTATTGTTGATGAACTCTTGTTAATTTTAATTTCTATTAATGCAATTTGATATTTTCATATTTATTGTTATTTAATTGAGTTGTTATTATTGTTTTCTTGCATTTGGTAGCTTTAGATTTTGTTATTATTGCAATTTAATATGCTTTTATTTTCATGCACACCAAGTGTTTGATAACATGCTTGGCTTAGTTTTAGTATAGTTTTTCACACTCTTGGCTTGGAATTGAGGACTTTGGTGACCTTGAGTCATTGATGTCCATTCTTGATTAATATATTAGGGTAGTTAGTTGATTTGGTTTCCACTAACGCTAGTCTTTCACTAAGCTAATTAGTGAGTAGGCTAGGACTTGTGGATTGAGATCAATTATGCCTATTTGACTTATCCTCGATGTTAGGGTTGACTAAGTAGGATTAACTTTTCATAATCATCTATGTTTGTGGTTGATAAACCACTATTTTACGGTTTATTTTGTATTGAATAAAGTGAATTTTATCAACTATTCTTACATTTATTCATATAAATTGCATGGTTTTATAAATCCTTTCGAATTTGTGCTATGATTGAAAACATGCTTCTTTGGCCTTAAAATTGCTAATTTTTAATCTTCTCTTATTACCATTCGATGCCGTGATATGTATGTTAACTATTTTCAGGTTTTATATAGCATTAATGGCTTAAAGGATGGAAAAGAAGCATGCAAAAGTGGAAGGAACACAAGAAATTAAGGATTTGAGAAGCTAGAGCCGACGCGCACGCATGACTAACGTGTACGCGCGATTGGTGCAGAAGATAAGCAATGCGTACATGTGGATGATGCGTACGCGTAACCAAGAATTCGTTCAGTGACGTGTATGCGTGGCTGACGCGTACGCGTGACGAGCATCACGTGCCTCAGTTACGAGAAAATGTTGTGGGCGATTTCTGGGCTGTTTTTGGCCCAGTTTTAAACCCAAAAATGAAGATTAGAGGCTACAAAGTGGGATGAACCGGACGAATCATCCATCATTCACTTTTCATTCATACACACATTAGGTTTAGGGTTTCTTCTTCCAATTTCTTCTCAGGTTTAGGTTTTAGTCTTATTTTAATTTAGTTTTCTCTTACTTTTATTTGTTCTAGCACTTTAGTTATCAACTTCCCTTATTGATTCCTTTATTTTTCTAATTTAGTTTATGAGTTCATGTGTTACTCTCAATTTTCATTAATGCAATTTATGTTTCATGTTTCTTATTGTTCAATTGCTTTGTTATGGTTATTCCTTTACTTTGGTTAGTCTTAGAATTTCCTATATTTCGTCAATTTTCTATGTTTTTATTCTATGCCTTCCAAGTGTTTGATAAAATGTTTATGTGGATTTTAATTTAGATTTTTATGTTCTTGACTTAGATTGATTAATTAGAGACTCTTAAGTTATCAATATTCTTTTGTTGATTGGTGATTGAAAGTTGCTAGTTAGCTTGGGCCTCACTAAATATAGTTTTTGGTTAGGACTTGTGAACTTAAGTCGATTTTGCTCACTTGACTTTCCTTCATTTGTTAGAGGATAACTAAGTGAAAGCAATTTACATTAACCATTAGAATTATTGACGATGATAATGAGGATAGGACTTCTAATTCTCTTTTCTTACTAAGAGATTTCTTAGTTATTAGTTTATTTTCTTGCCATTTTACTTTCTCGTTTCTTATTACAAAACCCAAAAATATACTTTTCCAAAGCAAATAATAACCATACTTCCTTACAATTCTTTGAGAGATGACCCGAGGTTTAAATACTTCGGTTAATTTTTCCTATCACGCGTACGCGTGACCCACGCGTACGCGTGACTCCCTGCCTTGTTCACAGACCTTTCTTTTCTTCTCTTCTTTCCATTTCTTTTCTTCTTCTCTCTTCTTTTCTTTTATTTCCCTCCTCCAACCATCACCCACAACTATCATTCACCATCGACCATCTTTTCCTTTAGTTAGTTAGTTAGTTTGTTAGTTAGTTAATTAGTTCAATTTTCTATTTTAGTGCTAAGTGTTGGATTATTGATTTAATTTGCTGATTTTAATGTTAATTGCTGCTGATTACCTATGAGATGCTATCCTAGCATCATTGTTGTTAATATTCATTGTTGGAATCCTTTATAGAAGTTATAATTTGTTACTTGGTTTTGAGTTCTTCATGCTTAATTTTCTGCATACCAAGTGCATGATAATTACCTTTCAAGCATTCTAAATCTTTTGAATTACATGTTGTAGCTAGCCAACTTGTGATTGGAACTCTTTACTTTGACTAGGCAATTTCTTGATGTTGGATGTTATGCATTTATCTGAATGCATTGTGTTGCTTGATCATATGCATCCATATGTTATGCATATGCCTTAAGGACATGTTGACCCTCAATTGTTTAACTATGTGCTCTAGACATACGTGAAACTAGTCATTTTGGCATAATGCTCCAATTGTGAATTTGGATTGTAAGCTCACCTAGTGACATCTTTTTGAAATTGTCAAGCTATATGAACCTTGCTTGCTATGTGATTGATTTCACCTCTAGTCTCTTTTACTACCTTGCATAGCAACCATGTGTCCTATTTTATGTCCACTAGGTGATGGAAACCGAAATTCAAAGTGTGCCATTGGTTGATGTGTGATTTTCATTGTTCCTTTTTCGTTAAAGTCTCCTTGCACATCAACAATGTCCCTTCATCTTCCATTTCACAATTGTTTGATTATCGCTTGAATGCTTTTATGTTTCTTTATGACTTGTTTGTTGGTCTTAACTTACAAGTTTCCTTTGAAGCATCTCAAGCACACTAGAATGAGTGAAGTGTATGTTCCTTTTGTGTAACTGTGACATAGTTTTTCATGTTAGTGTGTGTGTTCTAAACTGCGCACAACTTAGAATGCACACTTACTTTAATCCATGTCACACATTGGGTCACTCACTTCATTCGAGTGAGTATTACCTCATTCTAACAATATATGCTTCCTTACTTTTGCATTTACTTATTTTCTTATCTGGTTTTCTATTTTTCATTGAGGATGCACCATAAGCAACAAGGGAAGCAGAAGAAAGAATGTGCAGCAACCGGTTGATCTACTAGCCAAAGGTGGCAATCCGAAAAGTCACCATATCCCCCTTGCTCATCTTTGAATGGACCAAAGACGGTGCAAACTTTTAAGTGTGGGGAGGTCGTCCGATCAAAACGGTCATTTTTGGGTGACAAATTTCTAATCCTAACACTTCCACATTTTATTTTTCTTTTATTATTAGGTCTTTTAGAATTTTTAGATGCATTTTCTAGGTTTGCATATATGTATAATAAGCTTAGTTAAAATAATATTCTCTAAGAAAAATATTCTTAATAGGGCATTGACATCCCAATTGATTTGAGTAAAAAATTTTCATTGAACTTGCTTGAATTATACATTGTAGAACATGTTTTTGAGCTAAAAACACACAAACTTGTGAGTTTTGATCCTAAGTGTGTGGTTACATCATATAACCACTATTTTCCTTCTTGTGTGTGATTATTCTCTTTCTATGATTGTAATCTTTGATTTGTTTGATTTTTTATTTCCATTATTCCATGCATACATGCATTTATATGATTGAGGCCATCATTTCATTTAGTTCATACCTAAATAGCCTACCTTTCATCAACCAATGTTAGCCAATTTTGAGCTTATTTTAATCCCCTCTTGTTCTTAATTTTAGCACATTACAAGCCTTAAAGTGAAAAAAAATAAATGTCCTTAATATGGATCTTTGATTAGCTTAGGCTAGTGAGTGTGTGTATCATTCAATTGTGGAGAAACTTGGGACATTGGTTGAGGTAAAAGTATGTTTTGTATTTTCATTGAAGATCTTGAGAATTGGGTACATACTCATGCATTAAATGTTAAACCATAGAAATTGCAGTAGAAAGTGGAAATTTTAAATGTTTCTCACCTAGATGGAATGAAGAGAATCCATAAGTAGATTGGGTTCAGAAGCTTTGGAATCTCAAAAGCAATGAAAAATGCAAGCATGGGTGGACATTTAAGGAAGAATGGAAGCACAAGCCTCCTTAATGAGAGCTTCTCAAAAAGTCCAATTTAAGGACTCTAAATAGAAGTGCTTGGTGGGAGACATCCCACCATGGTAAAACTTTCCAACTTCCCTCCTTTATTTCATTCTTGTAAATATGTCTTTTAGATGTTAGCTTGCCTTAATAGATTTTTATTTTAAAATGCATATTTAAATCATTAGTAATCCTGTTTTAAATTGCCTTTTTGACTTGAACTGCATGTTTCAAATTTTGAATTGGTTTTTGGATGGTTGAATTAGTTTTGGTAAATTCTTGTTTTTGCATATTACAAGTGCTTCGAATAGTTCAATAGTTTTGATTTGGAAAATAAAATTTTGGATAATTTTAAAGTTAATGTGAATAGTTGCATATTTTTGTTGATTTCTTGTTTATATGCATATTGGAATGTGATGCCTAGGCATCCTAGGGTAGTTTCACAAGTCTTTTTCATTTTTTTTCATTTGGTTTCATGCACTTTCTTAGGCAATATGGAAGCATTTGGATGAGAAATGTTTGCATGCCTTGATTCAATCAAACATTGTTAATTATGTCCATTTTCATGAGATTTATGCAAGAATTACTTGATGCAATGAATGATGCATTATCTTGTGATTATGGCAATACTTTGATGCATTTTGTTTGGTTGATGATAGGTAAAAAGAAGCGAAAGAAGGGCAAGGAAGAAGTAGAAAAGGCAACGTTAGTGGCCAAAGTTGGCTCGCTAACGTTGCTATTAACGTTGCCTATGGAGGAGGAAGCAATGTTGGTGGCCAAAGTTGGCTCACCAATGTTGCCTATCAACGTTGCCTATGAAGAAGAGGAGCAACGTTGGTGGCCCAAGTTGGCTCACCAACGTTGCCTATCAACGTTGCCAAGGAAATGGAGAAGCAATGTTGGTGGCCATAGTTGGCCCACCAACGTTGCCCATCAATGTTGCCAAGGGAGAGTGAGCAATGTTAGTGGCCTCAATTGGCTCGCTAACGTTGCCCACTAACATTTTCAAAGTTAACAAGCAACGTTGGTGGCCCCAAAGTTGGCTCACCAAGGTTACTAGCAAAGAATATGGTGCCAACGTTAGTGTGTGGTGGACGAAATTGTGATTCCTTTGTTATTATATTTTGTAAAATTCATTGCTTTTTCAACTATGTGTGGACATAACTCCGTTCAACTTAACCAGCAAGTGTACTGGGTCATCCAAGTAATACCTTACGCGAGTAAGGGTCGATCCCACAGAGATTGTTGGTATGAAGCAAGCTATGGTCACCTTGTAAATCTCAGTTAGGCAGATTAAATGGTTTATGATGAGTTCGAAAATCAATAATAAATAGAAAATAAAAAGGGATAGAAATACTTATGTAAATCAATAGTGGGAGTTTCAGATAGGCATGTGGAGATGCTAGAATCCTTTCGAATCTCTACTTTCTTATTGCTTTCATCCAATCCTTCTTACTCCTTTCCATGGCAAGCTGTATGTAGGGCATCACCATCATCAATGGCTACTTTTAATCCTCTCGGGAAAATGGTCCTCTGCGCTGTCACTGCACGGCTAATCGTCTGGAGGCATCACCCTTGTTGATAGCTACATCCCATCCTCTCAGTGAAAATGGTCCAAATGCTCTGTCACAGCACGGCTAATCATCTGTCGGTTCTCAATCAGGTTGGAGTAGAATCCATTGATCCTTTTGCGTCTGTCACTCACGCCCAGCCTTCAGGAGTTTGAAGCTCGTCACGGTCATTCAATACCGAAATCCTACTCAGAATACCACAGACAAGGTTAGAATTTTCGGATTCCCGGGATCCTACTCGGAATACCACAGACAAGGTTATACTTTCCGGATCCCCATGAATGCCACCATCTATCTAGCTTATACCACGAAGATTCTATTGGGGAATCTAAGAGATATGCGCCCGGCCTAGAGTAGAACGGAAGTGGTTGTCAGTCACGTGCGTTCATAGGTGAGAATGATGATGTGTGTCATGGATCATCACATTCATCAAGTTGAAGTGCAACGTATATCTTGGAATAAGAATAAAGAGAATTGAATAGAAAATAATAGTAATTGTATTGAAACTTGAGGTACAGCAGAGCTCCACACCCTTAATCTCTGGTGTGCAGAAACTCCACCATTGAAAATACATAAGTGAAAGGTTCAGACATGGCCGAATGGCCAGCCCCCATGGTCTAAGGACTAGGCGTCCAGAGATATATTCCTCAGATCTAAAGTGATCAAAAGATGTCTAATACAATAGTTAAAAGTCCTATATATACTAGACTAGCTACTAGGGTTTACATGAGTAAGTAATTGATGCATAAATCCACTTCCGGGGCCCACTTGATGTATGCTTGGGCTGAGCTTGATCTATCCACGAGTTGAGGCTTTTCTTGGAGTTGAACTCCAAGTTATAACGTGTTTTGGGCGTTCAACTCCGGATCATGACGTGTTTCTGGCGTTTAACTCCAGACAGCAGCATGTACTTGGCGTTCAACGCCAAGTTACGTCGTCAATTTCCGAATAAAGTATGGACTATTATATATTGCTGGAAAGCGCTGGATGTCTACTTTCCAATGACGTTGAGATCGCGCCATTTGGAGTTCTGTAGCTCCAGAAAATCTATTTCGAGTGCAGAGAGGTCAGATTCCAACAGCATCAGCAGTCCTTTTGTCAGCCTTTTTCAGAGTTTTGCTCAAGTCCCTCAATTTCAGCCAGAAATTACCTGAAATTACAGAAAAACACACAAATTCATAGTAAAGTCCAGAAATGTAAATTTAACATAAAAACTAATGAAAACATCCCTAAAAGTAGCTTGAACTTACTAAAAACTACCTAAAAATAATGCCAAAAAGCGTATAAATTATCCGCTCATCACAACACCAAACTTAAACTGTTGCTTGTCCCCAAGCAACTGAAAATCAAGTAGGATAAAAAGAAGAGAATATACTGTAAATTCCAAAATATCAATGAATATTAATTATAATTAGATGAGCGGGACTTGTAGCTTTTTACTTCTGAACAGTTTTGGCATCTCACTTTTTCCTTTGAAGTTCAGAATGATTGGCTTCTCTAGGAACTTAGAATTTCGGATAGTGTTATTGATTCTCCTAGTTAAGCATGTTGATTCTTGAACACAGCTACTTATGAGTCTTGGCCGTGGCCCTAAGCACTTTGTTTTCCAGTATTACCACCAGATACATAAATGCCACAGAGACATAACTGGGTGAACCTTTTCAGATTGTGACTCAGCTTTGCTAGAGTCCCCAGTTAGTGGTGTCCAGAGCTCTTAAGCACACTCTTTTGCTTTGGATCACGACTTTAACCACTCAGTCTCAAGCTTTTCACTTGGACCTTCATGACATAAGCACATGGTTAGGGACAGCTTGATTTAGCCGCTTAGGCCTGGATTTTATTTCCTTGGGCCCTCCTATCCATTGATGCTCAAAGCCTTGGATCCTTTTTACCCTTGCCTTTTGGTTTTAAGGGCTATTGGCTTTTTCTGCTTGCTTTTTTCTTTTTCTTTCTATTTTTTTCGCCATTTTTTTTTCACAAGCTTTTGTTTTTCACTGCTTTTTCTTGCTTCAAGAATCAATTTCATGATTTTTCAGATTGTCAATAACATTTCTCTTTGTTCATCATTCTTTCAAGAGCCAACAGTTTTAACATTCATAAACAACAAGATCAAAAATATGCACTATTCAAGCATTCATTCAGAAAACAAAAAGTATTGTCACCACATCAATATAATTAAACTAAATTTAAGGATAAATTCGAAATTCATGTACTTCTTATTCTTTTGAATTAAAACATTTTTTCATTTAAGAGAGGTGAAGGATTCATGGAATTATTCATAACTTTAAGACATAGTTACTAACTACTAATGATCATGAAGTAGAGACACAAAACATAGATAAACACAGCATAAAAACCGAAAAGCAGAAAGAAATAAGAACAAGGAATGAATCCGCTGAGTGAGAATGGCGCCTTCTTGAAGGTCCAATGGTGCTTTTTGAGCTCCTTTATGTCTCTTCCTTGCTTCTGTTGAATGATTCCTATTAATTTTGGTGCTCCTATCCTTAGTTGCTCCCAATAATTGTGTGCAGGACAATTTATCCCCTGGGGTATCTCAGAGATCTCTTGATTTGCAGTCAAATATTCTACCACTGAGCTATAAACCCTCTACATGAGTCTTTCCATCTCCCATGACTCAGAGGTGGAAGCTTTTGTCTTCTTTTTTTTCTCTTCTTTTTTTTTGGATGTCTCTGGCCTTAGGTGCCATTAATGGTAATGGAAAAACAAGAAGCTTATACTTTTACCACACCAAACTTAAAATATTGCTCGTCCTCGAGCAAGAGAAGAAAGAAGAGAAGAGAAGAAGAAGAGAATATGGAGGAGAAGGGGAAGTGTAGGTTCGGCCAAAGTATGGAAGAGGGGGTTGTGTTGTGTGAAAATGAAGTAGAATGGAAGGGTATATATAGGGAAAGGGGAGAGGGTAGGTTCGGCCATTTAGGGTGGGATTGGGTGGGAAAATGTTTTTGAATTTTGAAGGTAAGTGGGGTTTATGGGGAAGAGTGGATGGATGTGAGTGGTGAAGGGGGTAATTGGGAAGAGAGATTGAGGTGATTGGTGAAGGGTTTTTGGGAAGTGTGATATGGGGAAGAGTGAAAATAGGATTAGGAGGAAAGGTGGGAATATAGTAGGTGGGGATCCTGTGGGGTCCACAGATCCTGAGGTGATCCTGTGGGGTCCACAGATCCTGAGGTGTCAAGGAATTCCATCCCTGCACCAAATAGGCATGTAAAATGCCTTTGCATACCACTCTGGCGTTTAAACGCCGAGTGGTGCACGTTCTGGGCGTTCAACGCCCAGATGTAACATGTTTCTGGCGTTGAACACCAATTTCATGCTTGTTACTGGCGTTCAGCGCCAGCTTTTCCTCTAGGCACATTTCTGGCGTTCAAACGCCAGAATGTTGCTTGTTTCTGCCGTTCAGCGCCAGATTCATGCTCTGTTTTGGCGTTGAACGCCAACCAGATGCTTCTTACTGGCGTTGAACGCCAGTCTGTGCTTCCTCCAGGGTGTGATTTTTCTTCTGCTGTTTTTGATTCTGTTTTTAATTTTTATATTTTTTTCTTGACTCCTCATGATCATGTACCTAATAAGACACAAAATAACAATAAAATAAAATAAAAATTAGATAAATAAAATTGGGTTGCCTCCCAACAAGCGCTTCTTTAATGTCAATAGCTTGACAGTGGCTCTCATGGAGCCACAAAGGTGATCAGGTCAATGTTGTATAGTCCCAACACCAAACTTAGAGTTTGACTGTGGGGGCTCTTCTTAACTCTGAACTGAGAGAAGCTCTTCATGCTTACTCTCTTTTGTCACAGAGGGATGGCCATGTGCCTTAAACACAAGGTAGTCCCCATTCAATTGAAGGACTAATTCACCTCTGTTGACATCTATCACAGCTCCTGCTGTGGCTAGGAAAGGTCTTCCAAGGATGATGCGTTCATCCTCTTCCTTCCTAGTGTCTAAGATTATGAAATCAGAAGGGATGTAAAGGCCTTCAACCTTTACTAACACGTCCTCCACTATTCCATAAGCTTGTCTCAATGACTTGTCTGCCAATTGTAATGAGAACAGGGCAGGTTGTACCTCAATGATCCCCAACTTCTCCATTACAGAGAGTGGCATAAGATTTATCCCTGACCCCAGATCACACAGAGCTTTTGCAAAGGTCATGGTGCCTATGATACAAGGTATCAAAAACTTACCAGCATCTTGTTTCTTTTGAGGTAGAGTTTGCTGAATCCAGGTATCTAGTTCATTAATGAGCAAGGGAGGTTCACTTTCCCAAGTCTCATTACCAAACAACTTGGCATTCAGCTTCATGATAGCTCCTAAATATTGAGCAACTTGCTCTCCAGTCACATCTTCATCCTCTTCAGAGGAAGAATAGTCTTCAGAGCTCATGAATGGCAGAAGGAGATTTAATGAAATCTCTATGGTCTCTATATGAGCCTCAGATTCCTGTGGATCCTTAATAGGAAACTCATTCTTGCTTGAGGGACGTCCCAGGAGGTCTTTCTCACTAGGATTTTCGTCCTCCTCCTCCCTTGTGCATTCGTCCATATTGATTATATCAATGGCCTTGCACTCTCCTTTTGGATTCTCTTCTGTATTGCTTGGGAGAATACTGGGAGGAGTTTCAATGACTTTCTTACTCAGCTGGCCCACTTGTGCCTCTAGATTTCTGATGGAGGATCTTGTTTCACTCATGAAACTGAAAGTGGCCTTTGACAGATCAGAGACTAGATTGGCTAAATTAGAGGTGTTTTGTTCAGAATTCTCTGTCTGTTGCTGAGAAGATGATGGAAAAGGCTTGCTATTGCTCAGCCTATTGTGTCCACCATTGTTAAAGCCTTGTTGAGGCTTTTGTTGATCCTTCCATGAGAAATTTGGATGATTTCTCCATGATGAGTTATAGATGTTTCCATAAGGTTCACCCATGTAATTAACCTCTGCCATGGCAGGGTTCTCAGGATCATAAGCTTCTTCAGAAGCTACCTCTTTATTACTGTTGGATGCATTTTGCCATCCATTCAGATTTTGAGAGATCATGTTGACCTGTTGAGTCAACACTTTGTTCTGAGCCAATATGGCATTCAGAGCATCAATTTCAAGAACTCCTTTCTTCTGAGGTATCCCATTATTCACGAAATTCCTCTCAGAAGTGTACATGAATTAGTTGTTTGCAACAATGTCAATGAGTTCTTGAGCCTCTTCAGGCGTTTTCTTTAGGTGAATAGATCCACCTGCAGAATGGTCCAATGACATTTTCGAAAATTCAGATAGACCATAATAGAATATATCTAATATGGTCCATTCTGAAAACATGTCAGATGGACATCTTTTGGTCAGCTGCTTGTATCTTTCCCAAGCTTCATAGAGGGATTCAGCGTCTTTTTTTTGAAGGTTTGAACATCCACTCTCAGCTTGCTCAGCTTTTGAGGAGGAAAGAATTTATCCAAGAAGGCTGTGACCAGCTTATCCCAGGAGTCCAGGCTATCCTTAGGTTGTGAATCCAACCATATTCTAGCTCTATCTCTTACAGCAAAAGGGAAAAGCATGAGTCTGTAGACTTCAGGATCAACTCCATTCATCTTTACAGTCTCACAGATCTGCAAGAACTCAGTTAAAAACTGATAAGGATCTTCAGATGGAAGTCCATAAAACTTGCAGTTTTGTTGCATTAAGGCAACTAGCTGAGGTTTCAGCTCAAAGTTGTTGGCTCCAATGACAGGAATGGAGATGCTTCTTCCATCAAATTTGGACGTTGGCTTTGTGAAGTCACCAAGCATTCTCCTTGCATTATTATTGTTTTCGGCTGCCATCTCCTTCTCTTGTTCGAAAATTTCTGAAAGGTTACCTTTAGATTGTTGTAACTTAGCTTCTCTTAATTTTCTCTTCAGAGTCCTTTCAGGTTCAGGATCAATTTCAACAAGAGTTCCTTTTTCCTTGTTCCTGCTCATATGAAAGAGAAGAAAACAAGAGAAGAAGAGGAATCCTCTATGTCACAGTATAGAGATTCCTTTATGTTAGTAGAAGAAGAAAGGGGAGAAGAGTGAAGAAGAATGGGTTCGGATTTTTAGATGAAGAGAGGTGAAGAGAAGTGTTAGTAATTAAATAATTAAATAGAAGAAGAGAAGAGGAAGAGAATTCGAAAATAATTTTAAAAAGGGGGTTAGTGATTTTCGAAAATAAGATGTAATTGAAATTAAAAATTTAAATTAAAACTAATTAATTAATTAAAAAGAATTTTGAAGAAGGGTGAGATATTTTCGAAATTAGAGAGTGAGAAGTAGTTAGGTGGTTTTGAAAAAGATAAGAAACAAACACAAAGTCAAAGAGTTAGTTGAAAAAGATATTAAAATTAAATTTGAAAAGATAAGAAGATAAGAAGTTAGATAAGATATTTTAAAATCAAATTTTTTTGAAAAAGATAAAATTTTGAAAAGGATAAGATAAAAAGATAAGATAAAAATTTTAAGAAAAAGATATTTTGAAAAAGATTTAATTTTTAAAATGACTTAACTAACAAGAAACTACAAGATAAGATTCTAGAATTTAAAGATTGAACCTTTCTTAACAAGAAAGTAACAAACTTCAAATTTTTGAATCAATCACATTAATTGTTAGCATATTTTCGAAAATATGATATAAAAGATAAGAAAAAGATTTTGAAAAATAATTTTTAAAATTTTTGAAAATAATAAAAAAATGGAAAAGATATGATTTTTGAAAAAGATTTTGAAAAGATAAGATTTTTAAAATTGAAATTTTGACTTGACTTGTAAGAAACAACTAATTTTTAAAAATTTTTGACCAAGTCAACCCAAAATTTCGAAAATTTGGAGAGAAATAAGGAAAATATATTTTTTTGATTTTTGAATTTTTAATGAGGAGAGAGAAAAAAACAAACATGACCCAAAACATAAAAATTTTGGATCAAAACACAAGATGCATGCAAGAACACTATGAATGTCAAGACGAACACCAAGAACACTTTGAAGATCATGATGAACATCAAGAACATATTTTTGAAAAATTTTTGATGCAAAGAAAACATGCAAGACACCAAACTTAGAAATCTTTAATGCATGGACTCTAACAAACGAAAAATGCATATGAAAAACAACAAACAACACAAAACAAGAAAACATCAAGATCAAACAAGAAGACTTGTCAAGAACAACTTGAAGATCATGAAGAACACCATGAATGCATGAATTTTCGAAAAATGCAAGAAAGATTTTTAAAGCATGCAATTGACACCAAACTTAAAAATTGACTCAAGACTCAAACAAGAAACACAAAATATTTTTGGTTTTAATGATTTTCTAATTTTTTTGTATTTTTATTAATTTTTTCGAAAATAAAGCTTGGAAAAACGAAAAATAAAAGAAAAATTTTGAAAAAGATTTTTGAAAAGAAAATTACCTAATCTGAGCAACAAGATGAACCGTCAGTTGTCCATACTCGAACAATCCCCGGCAACGGCGCCAAAAACTTGGTGGACGAAATTGTGATTCCTTTGTTATTATATTTTGTAAAATTCATTGCTTTTTCAACTATGTGTGGACACAACTCCGTTCAACTTAACCAGCAAGTGTACTGGGTCATCCAAGTAATACCTTACGCGAGTAAGGGTCGATCCCACAGAGATTGTTGGTATGAAGCAAGCTATGGTCACCTTGTAAATCTCAGTTACGCAGATTAAATGGTTTATGATGAGTTCGAAAATCAATAATAAATAGAAAATAAAAAGGGATAGAAATACTTATGTAAATCAATAGTGGGAGTTTCAGATAGGCGTGTGGAGATGCTAGAATCCTTTCGAATCTCTACTTTCTTATTGCTTTCATCCAATCCTTCTTACTCCTTTCCATGGCAAGCTGTATGTAGGTCATCACCATCATCAATGGCTACTTTTAATCCTCTCGGGAAAATGCTCCTATGCGCTGTCACTGCACGGCTAATCGTCTGGAGGCATCACCCTTGTTGATAGCTACATCCCATCCTCTCAGTGAAAATGGTCCAAATGCTCTGTCACAGCACGGCTAATCATCTGTCGGTTCTCAATCAGGTTGGAGTAGAATCCATTGATCCTTTTGCATCTGTCACTCACGCCCAGCCTTCAGGAGTTTGAAGCTTGTCACGGTCATTCAATACCGGAATCCTACTCGGAATACCACAGATAAGGTTAGACTTTCTGGATTCCCGGGATCCTACTCGGAATACCACAGACAAGGTTATACTTTCCAGATCCCCATGAATGCCGCCATCTATCTAGCTTATACCACGAAGATTCTGTTGGGGAATCTAAGAGATATGTGCCCGGCCTAGAGTAGAACGGAAGTGGTTGTCAGTCACGTGCGTTCATATGTGAGAATGATGATGAGTGTCACGGATCATCACATTCATCAAGTTGAAGTGCAACGTATATCTTGGAATAAGAATAAAAGAGAATTGAATAGAAAATAATAGTAATTGTATTGAAACTTGAGGTACAGCAGAGCTCCACACCCTTAATCTATGGTGTGCAGAAACTCCACCGTTGAAAATACATAAGTGAAAGGTTCAGGCATGGCTGAATGGCCAGCCCCCATGGTCTAAGGACTAGGCGTCCAGAGATATATTCCTCAGATCTAAAGTGATCAAAAGATGTCTAATACAATAGTTAAAAGTCCTATATATACTAGACTAGCTACTAGGGTTTACATGAGTAAGTAATTGATGCATAAATCCACTTCCGGGGCCCACTTGATGTATGCTTGGGCTGAGCTTGATCTATCCACGAGTTGAGGCTTTTCTTGGAGTTGAACTCCAAGTTATAACATGTTTTGGGCGTTCAACTCCGGATCATGACGTGTTTCTGGCGTTTAACTCCAGACAGCAGCATGTACTTGGCGTTCAACGCCAAGTTACGTCATCAATTTCCGAATAAAGTATGGACTATTATATATTACTGGAAAGCTCTGGATGTCTACTTTCCAACGCCGTTGAGAGCGCACTATTTGAAGTTATGTAGCTCCAGAAAATCTATTTCGAGTGCAGGGAGGTCAGATTCCAACAACATCAGCAGTCCTTTTGTCAGCCTTTTTCAGAGTTTTGCTTAAGTCCCTCAATTTCAGCCAGAAATTACCTGAAATTACAGAAAAACACACAAACTCATAGTAAAGTCCAGAAATGTGAATTTAACATAAAAACTAATGAAAACATCCCTAAAAGTAGCTTGAACTTACTAAAAACTACCTAAAAACAATGCCAAAAAGCGTATAAATTATCCGCTCATCAGTGTGCTAATCTTACTTCAAGTTAGCACACTAACATGTTTGACAAATTTTCAAGTTGGAGTTGGAAAAATTGGCTGTGACGCGTACGCATGGGCGACACGTATGCGTGAAAGTGAAAAATTGAAAAGCCACATATGAGCATAGAAGACGCACACACGTGACATGGCCAAAAACAACGTTGATGTGCACGCGTGGGCGACGCGTATGCGTGACTTGAAGAACATTGGTGCACCAACGTTGGGCACCAATGTAAGACCCAAGACTTTTGAAAAGTCCTATTTTAAACTAATCTCAAACCATATATTTATTTACAGTTTTAATTTCATAAATTATATTATTGAAGGTAATTAAAGGTATTTTTGATTAATTGGATTTGAAATAAATTAGGGTTTTCATCCAAACTCTATAATTATGGACTAATTTTCTATTTATAACTTAAAGTTCTAGAAATCCAAAAATTATGAGTTTGGGCTATTTAAATTAAGATTTTATCTAATTTTACAATTAATGAGTTATTTTATACATTTAAATTGTAAAGTTGGTAGTTGTGAAATAATAAGGATTTTATATGATTTGGACTAAATAACTAATATTTTAAAATACTGATACTACTATTTTGGAAAATAAAGAAATTAAGTATATTAATTCTAATTATTTGATTTGGACATTTTATTGAAAATAATTTATAAAATTGATGAGCAAATAGTATTTTTATACATTACTATTGTTGGGTCAAAAGTCATTTCTAATTACTACACTATCCCTATTTTTATTTGAAATTAAAAAACTAACCATATTACCCTAATTTTGTTAAAATTACCGAAATGCCCCTAACCCTAATTAACACACATTTTTCCCATACTCCAAATGAAACCCTAGCCACCCCCTAAACACACACACAGCCGCAGCCTTCCTCAATTCAACCAGCAACAGCAGCTGCAAGGATGAAAGGAAGAAAGAAATAGAAAGAGAAGGGAGAATGCGCCGGCCAGGGGGAGGGAGCTCGCCGCCGCCGCGCTGTGCAGAGTCGCCACCCGTTCTGCCTTCCCTCAAGACGTCCCGCTGTTGCAGCCACTGAACAAAGGAAAGTAACCATCGTGAGGAGCCGTTGCGATCTTTACTCGCCGTCTCTCTTGGAATCGCCGCCGTCGAGGGCCAGCAGAGGGAGAGAGAACGAACTCGAGCCAGTGCCACCACCGAGAAGAGGAACCCGTGCTGTCGCCGACCAGCTCGTCGCGTTGCCGCTGTCGGACCCGTCCTTTGTTGCCACCGTTGGAGCCGCGAACAGGAGAGGAGAAGAAAGTGCGAGCCATAGCCAGAAGGGAGGAGGCGCCGTGTCTGGAAGCCGCCGTCGTCCTCATTGCGTCGCCGTAGTCCTTGCCACCGGGTCAGCCACTGTCTTGTATGGCAGAACCAGAGAGAGAGAGAGGGTTCGGGAACAGAGTGGACTAAAGAGAGATCTGAGGCTGAGTTGGGAGTCCAACCACCGCGCCCAGCTGCCGTTCGCGTCGCCGGTGCTGCCTCCGTCGGAACTGCCGCAGGAATGCCACTGCCGGTAAGGGTTTAATATTGGTCTTCGTTCCTTTTGAGTTTCCGAGAGCTTCATCATCACTGCCTATTTGTTACAGCCGCCGTCGCTGGAGTTTTGGTCGCCGTTGCCGCTCGAGGTGGTTGCCGGGACTGCTGGCAAATCGGTTCAGCTACCACCGCTGTTTCGTTCTCTTAGTTCGGTAAGTATTTGTGTTTCAAAAACCCCAGCTTTAGTGTTCGGTTATGTTTGGTTAAAGACCTTGAGGTTTGGTAATGTAGGGTTGGGTTCTGATGATTGCGTGTCGCATAAGTGTTGCTGTGTCGTTCCTTTTATTTCAGTAAGTGTTTCTATCTCGGAACCTTTGCCTTTAGCTTTCAGTTATGAGTTTTGAGATTTTTTGCAATATTGATGTGTTAGGAATTAATATCCGAGCTTATATATGTGGCATTGAGGCTGTTTCTACTATTGAGAAAAATAAGCGAAACTGGGATGTTGGTTGTTGGTTTCGGGCCGAGACGAAAGGCTTTCCTGTGATGCGTTTGGTTTATGTATTCGACGAGCCGAGGTAGGGGTTTTGTACAAACTGATTTATTTTAAATTGGAAATTATTACAAATAGATATGCTGTGTAAAATCTATTTCTGGTGATTAGTGAGTCTTATGAATTGTTGATTTAGTCCTGAATGAATATGGTTGCCTGTTTGATTGAGATATTGTCCGATTTTGATAAATTGGAGATTTCTGGATTGGCTGATTTGAAATGGTTTTGATAATCTAAAAGTTGAGTTTTTGTTTTATTAGAAACTGAATTGGGTTTTGAACCTATTGAGAAAGGTTAATGATTGGTTTGGTTGGGACCTAGAAAGGGTGGCAAAGTCCAAGTTTTAGGGGAGATGTTGCCAAAATTTCTATAAATCTGAGATTTTGATTGAAACGTTATTTTGAAAATAATGAATTATATTTTGATTTAAATGTTTGATAATTAAATTATGTTTGACCTTGCCTTATTAAGAAAATTATTATATTTTGGTTGTAATTATTAAGAAAGGAATTATGTTTTAAAAATCAATTTAAACAGATTTGGAGGAAATTTAATGGATTTTAAAAGGAACCTGGATTTCAATTAACTAATTTCACTTTACGACATTTTAGGAAAAGTTTGAAGTAGTCTCTAGAATTTGATTTAGTAAAATTGAAACAATGTTCTGAGCCTTTGGAAACAGATTTAAGAATGAACTTAAAGTTTGGTTTTCGGTTCAAATGATTTGGCTTTGGTTTAAGTTAGTTGGTTTTGAAATTGGTTCGGAATATTTTGATACATGACTTGGTTTTGGTTTAAATTCTATTCTATTTACTCGAATGAAGAAATTAAGGTTTCGGAGGTTTTCAATAAATTTAAGAAAATGAATTAGATTATTCTCCCCTGAAGTTTGAGACCTCGCTGAGGAATTTTATGACCAAATCTTGATTCAGAAACGAATGATTTTGAGTCTTTCAAAAGAGATTTTGGATTTGGTATGGTTTTGTGATTGTTTGGAAGTGTTGGAAAAATGTGGAAAGTGGCTTTGTTTTAAAAAGTTACTCTTGGCAAGATGTGAATTGAAATACGGTTGTTATTTAAAAGTAAATGGGCCAATGATGATTTTGAAGTAAGATATTGAGCCAGATTGATGTGTTGGAACTGTTTTTCTGAAAAACCACTTAACTACTGTTTTATATTGAGATTATGAGACGTTATGCACCCGGCAGGGGCCGAGGTTGGATCCCGCTTGTCGAGGTAGCAGCTGCGGCATAAGAGCGGTGGTTCGTCCCACTTGTGCTTAGATGTGAGGTCGGAGGCAATAGATCCCGCTCGCATCCCTTCGGATCACCAGAGCGTACAGGTGCAAAACCCTGGATAGTGATCCGAGCACTATATCTCGGGAGTTCCCACACCATGATTCCAAAGGTCAACATCTCCATGGGGATGTGTCGGGTTGGCAGTTGAACCGACAATGTGATATCACAGCCAGTAGGACAGGCATTCATCATTTGCATTTATGTGACATTGTTTGGGTGTGCATATTGTAATTAGTTTGCCTATTTGAATACTTATGCTAATTGCTAATTGTTATAATTGTTGTAATTGCTATTGATTGTGTTTGAACTACATTATTTGTGATTGTGTTTGATTGGTTGGTTTGTGATGAATTGGTTGATGATTGAGTTGTTTGGGTCGGGGGCCATGCTGGATTGGATAGGCGTGAGGCCGTGATTGGTATATTGAGTTTTAGTTTTGTATAAAGTATCTGACCGGTTCAGCGTAGGTTTAATGAACCTATGTTTGGAACAGGATGGTCATTTATACCGCGTAGGTAACTGCTTTCATGGTTGTGGTCTAGAAAAGTATGAAACATCAAACTCTTACAGCATAGACTTAGTGGAACCTATGTTTGGGACATGTTGGTCATTCATACTGTATAGGAAAAACCTTTTAGATTTTACAAGAAAGTAAAAAGGGTTTGTTTTAAATCATTTGAGAAATTTACCAAGTCTTCAAAAAGGAATTTTCTAGATTTCGAATGTGTACCCAAGGTTTTTGGAAAAACACATAAGACGAGCAATGATCACTGTACTTTAAGAATAGTTTTTATTTTATGTATCTTGTTATAGCAATTTTTGTAATCCTATAGTGAGAACAAGCGAGGACGACGTTTTCACTCCCCTACAGGTGATGAGCGGATATTTTATACGCTTTTGGGGGTATTTTCATATAGTTTTTAGTAGGATTTAGCCACTTTTTAGTATATTTTTATTAGTTTTTGTGCAAAAATAATATTTCTGGACTTTACTATGAATTTGTGTGTTTTTCTGTGATTTCAGGTATTTTCTTGCTGAAATTGAGGGACCTGAGCAAAAATCTGATTTAAAGGCTGAAAAAGGACTGCAGATACTGTTGGATTCTAACCTCCCTGCACTCGAAGTGGATTTTTTAACGCCAGAACTGGCATAAAAGTTAGACTTAAATGCCCAAACTGGCACCAAAGCTGGCGTTTAACTCTAGGAATAGCCTATACACGTGAAAGCTCCAATGCTCAGCCCCAGCACACCCAAGTGGGCTCCAGAAGTGAATTTCTGCACCACCTATCTTAGTTTACTCATTTACTGTAAACATAGGTTACTAGTTGAGTATAAAAACTACTTTTAGAGATTTATTTTGTACCTCATGACATTTTCACGTTTTACATCGTATCTCTATAGCATGAGTCTCTAAACTCCGTTGTTGGGGGCGAGGAGCTCTGCTGTGTCTCGATGGATTAATGCAATTACTACTGTTTTCTATTCAATCACGCTTGTTTCCATTTTAAGATATTCATTCGCACTTAAACATGATGAATGTGATGATTTGTGACACTCATCACCATTCCCAACTTATGAACGCATGCCTGACAACCACCTCAGTTCTATCTTAGATTGAATGTGTATCTCTTGGGTTCCTGGTTCACGAATTTGAGTACCTCTCCTGACAACAGAGTGTTCGAACTTGTGCATCCAAAGTCTTCATGGTATAAGCTAGAATTATTGGCGGCCATTCCTGAGATCCAAAAAGTCTAAACCTTGTCTGCGGTATTCCGAGTAGGATCTGGGAAGGGATGACTGTGACGAGCTTCAAACTCGCGACTGTTGGGCATAGTGACAGACGCAAAAGGATCAATGGATTCTATTCCAACATGATCGAGAACCGACAGATGATTAGCCGTGCGGTGACAGCGCACATTGACCATTTTCACTGAGAGGATGAGAAGTAGCCATTGACAACGGTGACACCCTACATACAGCTTGCCATGGAAGGAGTCTTGCGTGCGTGAAGAAGGAGATAGTAGGAAAGCAGAGATTCAGAGATATAGCATCTCCAAAACTCCAACTTATTCTCCATGGAAGGAGTCTTGCATGCGTGAAGAAGGAGTCTGCAAACAAAAACCCTTTTCATCATTAATCTCCTGACTAAGAGTTACATGGTAACCATAGCTTGCTTCAAGGTGACAATCTCCGTGGGATCGACCCTTACTCACGTAAGGTATTACTTGGACGACCCAGTGCACTTGCTGGTTAGTTGTGCGGAATTGCAAGTGTGATTGCAATTTCGTGCACCAAGTTTTTGGCGTCGTTGCCGGGGATTATTCGAGTTTGAACAACCGACGGTTCATCTTGTTACTTAGATTAGGAAAATTTTGTCTTTTGGGTCAGAGTCTTTTATTTTCTTTTCAAAATTTTTTAAAAATTTATTATTTTTCTTTTAGAATTTTCTGTTTGAGTCTAGTTGCATGTTTTAAGTTTGGTGTTTTCTTGTTAGTTTTTATTTAATTTCCAAAAATTTGTTTTTGGTTTTCTAAAAATTTTAAGTTTGGTGTTCTTTTTATGTTCTTGAATCCTTTGAGTCTTTGAATTTTTGTTCTTTGTGTTCTTGTGAATCTTCAAAGTGTTCTTGAGTCCTTCTTGTGTTTTGATCTTAAAATTTTTAAGTTTGGTGTTCCTTGGTGTTTTTCCTCCAAATTTTCAAAAATTTTGCATTAAATTAGTCATCAATTTTTAAAATCAAATCTTTTTAAATTGTTCTTCAATCATATCTTTTCAATCATATCTTTTTTTTAAAACTTCCTAACCACTTTCTCTTTCTTCATTTTTTTTTTTCAAAATCCTCATAAAAAATTTTCAAATCTTTTTTTAAATTTATTTTTTTTGTTTCCAATTTTTTTATTATTATTATTTCGAATATATATATATATATATATATATATATATATATATATATATATAATAAATAAAATAAATCCACATCATCTCCTTTTCTCCATCATGGAACTAAGTGGAAATGAACAGTTCAGAAGGACTCTGGGGTCATATGTTAACCCCGCCACTGCTTCATATGGAAGTAGTATCTGTATACCCTCCATCGGAGTTAGTAATTTTGAGTTGAATCCTCAGCTCATTATCATGGTGCAGCAAAATTGCCAATATTCCGGTCTTTTTCAGGAAGAACCTACTGAGTTTCTGGCACAGTTCTTACAAATTGCTGACACAATACATGATAAGGAAGTAGACCAGGATGTCTACAGATTATTGCTGTTTCCATTTGCTGTAAAAGACCAAGCTAAGAGGTGGTTAAACAACCAACCTAAGGCCAGTATAAGGACATGAAAATAGCTGTCAGAAAAATTTTTGAATCAATATTTCCCTCCCAAGAGGATGACACAGCTAAGGCTGGACATCCAAAGCTTTAAACAAGAGGATAATGAATCCCTTTACAACACCTGGGAGAGGTACAGAGAGATGCTGAGGAAATGCCCCTCTGAAATATTTTCAGAATGGATGCAGTTAGACATCTTCTATTATGGGCTCACAGAAAAAGCTCAGATATCTCTAGACCACTCAGCTAGTGGATCTATACACATGAGAAAGACAATTAAAGAGGCTCAAGAGCTTATAGATACTGTTGCTAGAAATCAGCATCTGTACTTGAGCAGTGTGTCCTCCATGAAGGAAAAGGCTAAAGCAGTATCTATTGACCTTAGTCCTCCAGAAAAAGTTGCTGAACTCAACCAGCAATTACTTACTCTGACAAAACAGTTAGCAGAATTTAAAGAAATGTTACATGATACTCAGGATGCTAATAAGAATATGGAAGCACAACTTAACCAGACAAGATAATAGTTATCTAAACAAATAACAGAAGAATGTCAAGCTGTTCAATTAAGGAGTGGAAAAATATTAAATACATCAACTCAAAGCAGTAGAAAGCCAAGGAAAGAACAGCTGACAGAGGGTGAACAGAATGCTACCCAAAATCCCTCTGAGGACAGTAAGAGCCCAGAGAGGAATGATTTTGGCGTCCAAACGCCAGAACAGGGTAGGAATCTGGCGTTAAACGCCAATCTAGCGCCCAATCCTGGTGTTCAAATGCCAGTAAGGGATCAGACACCCGCAAGTGCTGATAATAACTCCCTCAAGAAGGCATCTCAGCCTGCTTTTGTAGGAAATAAACCTGCAACTACCATGGTTGAAGAATATAAAGCCAAAATACCTTATTCTCAGAAACTCCGCCAAGCAAAACAGGATAAGCAATTTGCCCGCTTTGCAGACTATCTCAGGACTCTTGAAGTAAAGATTCTTTTTGTAGAAGCACTTGAGCAAATACCTTCCTATGCTAAGTTCATGAAAGAGATCTTAAGCCATAAGAAGGATTGGAGAGAAACTGAAAAAGTTTTTCTCACTGAAGAATGCAGTGCAGTCATTCTAAAGAGCTTACCAGAAAAGCTTAAGGACATTAGAAGGAATTTGTACCAAGATAGCTCTATGAGATCTTGGGGCAAGTATCAACCTAATCCCTGCATCCACTATCAGAAAGCTTGGTTTGACAGAAGAGATCAAACCAACCCGCATATGTCTTCAACTTACCGATGGCTCCATTAAATACCCATCAGACATAATTGAAGACATGATTGTCAAGGTTGGGCCATTTGCCTTTCCCACTGACTTTGTAGTGCTAAAAATGGAGGAGCACAAGAGTGCAACTCTCATTCTAGGAAGACCTTTCCTAGCAACTGGACGCACTCTCATTGATGTCCAAAAGGGGGATGTGACCCTGAGAGTCAATGAGGATGAGTTTAAGTTGAATGCTGCCAAAGCTATGCAGTATCCAGACACACCAAAAGACTGCATGAAAGTTGATCTTATTGACTCTCTAGTAGAAGAAGTCAATATGACTGAGAGTCTTGAATCAGAGCTAGAGGACATATTTAAAGATCTTCAGCTTAATCTGGAGGAGCCAGAGGAAACAGAGGAACCTCTGAAAATTCCTCAATTAGAAGAAAAGCACCCCAAACCCGAGCTCAAACCACTACCACCATCTCTGAAATATGCATTTCTGGGAGAAGACAATACTTTTCCTGTGATCATAAGCTCTACCTTAAAGCCACAGGAAGAGGAAGCACTGATTCAAGTGCTAAGGACACACAAGACAGCTCTTGGGTGGTCCATAAGTGATCTTAAGGGCATTAGCCCAGCCAGATGCATGCACAAGATTCTCTTGGATGATAAAGCTAAGCCAGTGGTACAACCATAAAGGCAGCTGAATCCAGCTATGAAAGAAGTGGTGCAGAAAGAGGTCACTAAACTACTAGAGGCTGGGATTATTTATCCTATTTCTGATAGCCCCTGGGTGAGCCCTGTCCAAGTCGTCCCCAAAAGGGAGGAATGACAGTAGTGCATAATGAAAAGAATGAACTAGTTCCTACAAGAACAGTTACAGGGTGGCGCATGTGTATTGACTACAGAAGACTCAATACAGCCACCAGAAAGGATCATTTTCCTTTACCATCCATAGACCAGATGCTAGAAAGACTAGCAGGTCATGACTATTACTGCTTTTTGGATGGCTATTCTGGCTACAACCAAATTGCAGTAGATCCTGAGGATCAAGAAAAAACAGCATTCACATGTCCATCTGGGGTATTTGCCTATAGAAGGATGCTGTTTGGTCTGTGTAATGCACCTGCAACTTTTCAAAGATACATGCTCTCTATTTTCTCTGATATAGTGGAAAAATTTCTGGAAGTCTTCATGGATGACTTTTCAGTATATGGAGACTCATTTAGCTCCTGTCTTGATCATCTAACACTTGTTCTGAAAAGGTGCCAAGAGACCAACCTGGTTGTAAACTGGGAGAAATGTCACTTGTTCTGAGCGGATATTTTATACGCTTTTCGGGTGTATTTTCATATAGTTTTTAGTAGGATTTAGCCACTTTTAGTATATTTTTATTAGTTTTTGTGCAAAAATCATATTTTTGGACTTTACTATGAGTTTGTGTGTTTTTCTGTGATTTCAGGTATTTTCTGGCTGAAATTGAGGGACCTGAGCAAAAATCTGATTCAGAGGCTGAAAAAGGACTGCAGATGTTGGATTCTGACCTCCCTGCACTTGAAGTGGATTTTCTAGAGCTACAGAACTCCAAATGGCGCGCTCTCAATTGCGTTGGAAAGTATACATCAAGGGCTTTCCAGAAATATATAATAGTCCATACTTTGCGTGAGATTTGATGACGTAAAATGGAAGGAGTCTTGCGTGCGTGAAGAAGGAGATAGTAGGAAAGCAGAGATTCAGAGACATAGCATCTCCAAAACTCCAACCTGTTCTCCATTATTGAACCACAAGTACTTTTTATTTCATGTTCTTTTATTATATTGCAAACAAAAACCCTTTTCATCATTAATCTCCTGACTAAGAGTTACAAGGTAACCATAGCTTGCTTCAAGCCGACAATCTCCGTGGGATCGACCCTTACTCACGTAAGGTATTACTTGGACGACCCAGTGCACTTGCTGGTTAGTTGTGCGGAATAGCAAGTGTGATTGCAATTTCGTGCACCAACAGGTTATTCCTTTTCAGGATATGGATGATGGAGCTTCAGAAGAGTTATGTTTACTTTCTGTTTATTCGGTATATTTGTATCATCTTAGTTATTATTTTCCCTCGCCTTTCTCTTTATTAAATTTGTAAGAGGGATAGGTAATTATGATATGTATGTTTGTAAACTAGTGTTATGTATATATATATATATATATATCTCATGGTACTGTATCTGGTTTGTATGTACATGTATGTTTATGTTTTCAACGTAAAAGTGTTTATAAAAGGTTATGCAATTTTATGTTTTAAACAAGCTCATATTTTAGTATTAAATATTTGAAGAGTCATCGTAATACTCGAGCTATCAGAGTGGCGCAGCCAGAAGCGTGACATTTTGATAGTTAGGTTGTTACAACCAATGCCAGTGGCAACGCCCAAAGTGGCTTATGCATGCAACATTAGTGCCACCGTCAGTGCACTAACATTGGTGACTAACACCAGCACCAACTTTCATTCCAATTGGTACCCATGCAAGTAATGAATTTTAGTGAGCTAATGCCTATGTCAACGTCAGAAAGAGACACTCTTAACTTGCTTCAACTAAGGCCAAAGCCCACATCCAAAGACTTGAAGATTGATCTGGAAAGTGTATAAATAGGATATATTTTGAAGTTAGAAAGGAGGCTGGGAAGCAGGGATCCTAATTGAGAAACAATGAATCATTTTCTTTTTACTTTCTTTTACTTTCATGTACTTTTCTTTTCCTTTTTGTTTTGTTGAGAAATGATGAACTAAACCCCACATCATTAGGGGAAGGAGCTCTATTGTAATTCATATGATTGAATGAAATTCTTCTTCTTCTCAATCCATTTGTTGTAGCTAAGGGATAACTTCTGTGTTTGTTATGATTGATAAACCCCATTTTTTAGGGTTTATCTTGTATTGAATTTAGAGAGTTTTTTCAACTTTTCTCCCATTTATCCAATGAAATAGCATGGTTTTATAACTTCTCCTTTAATTGTGCTTAAGAGTAAAAACATGCTTTTTGGGTCTCAAAATAGCTAAATTTAATTCACCTTGATTCCATTAGATGCCTTGATATGTCTGTTAAGTGATTTCAGGTTTAGGAGGCAAAGATTGGATTGAGGGAATGAAGAAAAAGCATGTAGAAATGGAGAACTCATGAAGAAATGAAGGAATCGCAAAGCTGTCAAGCCTGACCTCTTCGCACTTAATCGACCATAACATGAGCTACGAAGATCCAAATGATGCGGTTTCCATTGTATTGTAAACATCGCAGTTTCAAAATGATATAAAATTTTTCATAGTTGCATCGCGTCTAAGGATGCGTACGTGCACTATACGCGTACGTGCTGATGTTGCACGTGACTCACAAGTGCAACTCGTGGCCAGCGATTTCTGAAGCATTTTGGGCCCAATCTAACTCATTTTTTATGCTATTTAACCCAAGGATTGAAGAGGGATGAGACACTTAGACACTTAGTTAGTTTTAGTTTAGTTTTGGAAGGGAAAGTTAGTTTCTAGAAAGAGAAGCTCTCATTTCTATCTAGAATTAGGATTAGGTTAGATCTAGATTAGGAATTCTTAGATCTAGGTTAATTTCATGCTTTGATTCACTTTTTCCTTTGTAATTCTTCTTCTTCTACATCCCTTCTCTCTAGTTTAGCATTTAATTCTTGTAATTCTCTACTTTTATGTTGATGCACTTTTGTTCTTCTATTTCTCTTTAATGCAATTTATATTTTTATGTTCTTTTATTGTTCATTTGATTTGCTGTTGTTTAATTCCTCACAATTGAGTAGTGTAGATTTACCTTCCTTGAAATTTTACTATGCTTTCCTTTTATTGCCTCCCAAGTGTTTGATGAAATGCTCGGAGGAGTGTTAGAGTTGAATTTTATGTTCTTGGCTTGGAGAGGTAACTTAGAAACTCTTGAGTTACTAATGTCCAAGTAATTGATGATTGGGAGCCATTAACTCTAGTTCTCACTAATTGGATTAGTAGAGAGTTAGGACTTGTGAACTTGGATTAATATGGCTCATTTGACTTTTTTTTACTAGTTAGAGGATGATTTAATGAGATTGATCCTTGCCAATTCTCATGTTGTGGTTAGTGATAGGGATAGAGATCCTTGACCACCAACCCTTGCCAAGACCTTTTTGTTATTTGAATTTCCTTGCCATTTACCATTCTTGTCTCACATCTCAAAACCCCAAAATATACCTTATAACCAATAACAAGAATACTTTGTTGCAATTCCTAGGGAGAACGACCCGAGGTTTGAATACTTCGGTTTATAATTTTAGGGGTTTGTACTAGTGACAAACAATCTTCTGTATAAAAGGATTATTTGTTGGTTTATAAACTATATTGCAACGAGATTTCTTTTGTGAAATTATAAACCATCAAAAATTCATTCATCAAAATGGCACCGTTGCCGGGGAATTGCAATGGTGTTATGTTATTGGTTATTGTATATATGTGAATATTGTGAATAGCTTGATTCTTGGATTGCTTGTTAGCTTGCTTGTTTTAGGACTTTGTTTCATTGTTTCTTGTTAGCTTTTGTTTTTATTTTCTCTTTCCATTATGAATTATCACTTTGGCTATGAGTGTGATTACAATTATGTTGTAGGTAATGGAGGTTACAATGAAGAGATGTATCAAGGATGGGACAACCAAAGGTGGGAGGAGCCATATGTATATGATCAATCCTCGTGGCAACAACCTCCACCAATGCACTATGAAGAAGAGCTATTCTATGATGTATACCAATCCAATGGCTTTGGTGAATCTCCTTGTGACTTTCAAGAACCACCACCATATGGCTATGAGCCATGTCCTCAACATAGCCCTCAACCATACTCACAAGCTTCTTTTCACCAAACACCTCTATATGACCATGATCCTAACCCACCATACCAACCACCTTTTGAACCATATGAGCTATACATAGAACCACCACCATTCCAATATCAATATTCCCAAGAACCACCACTTTCACACACTTACCAAGAAGAACCACTTCTCTATCATGAATTCTTTCTCCAAAACAATGAAGTCTCCTATCCACCCCAATCTCTAATGGATGAAACCCTTGGTGTTCTTCTTCAAGGGCAAGATGAAATGAAAAGGGATGTGCAATAATTTGTGGCTAACTTGACTGAGGTAGTAAGCTGATTAGCCTCCCAATGCTTGAATATTCAAGGAAATCCCACAGCTACATGTGAAGAATCCAAGGAAGAGCGTAGCATGAAGGAGAGATTGGACACTCCGGTGGAGAAGGAGAAATGCCACGTTGTGTTAGAACAAGTGGAGAAACCTATGATTATTAAAGAAAAGGAAGAAGTGGTTGAAGACCTAGGAGATGCGAAACCTCCATGGGAAGCTAAAATCATGAAAAATTCCTCCAAGAAGATTGAATTTGATGTTGAGGGGGAATGTGCACAACCTCCAAAACAAATTTTGAATGAAGACTTGGAGGGAATGAAGCAAGAATTGAGTTCCCTTGGTGATGAAGATCATGCATCCAACCTTCTTGGTGGTGAATCCTTTGAACTTGAAGAACCTTCTCCCGATGAATTATGAAGCAATGTGGAGGTAGACTTCTCTCATCCTCCCATTTATGATTTGAGTGATGGAGACGAGTTAGATGAAATTGATGAACAAAGGATTGAAAGTGAAGAAGTTTGTGAAGAGGTGGAAGTGATCAAGGAAAAACACAAGGGAGTAGAACTTGCAAGGACATTGAAAATATCTCTCCCCAAGCCATCACCATCCATCCTTTCATTCAAGTGGGTAAATTCCTTATACTTAAGCTTTATTATTCACCTTGAATATGGTTTGCTTGAGAAGGATGGTCAACTTAGACATATTTGTGGCTCTAAGAGAAAAAAAGAGATGGTTAGGGTTGGAAACATTCTTCTAGGTTCATGATGGTTACATGTTCAAAGCTTAATAGCAAGGGTTAGTGTAGAACTAGATTGCTTGGGTCTAGGATGATGTTTGGTCACTTCATTGAGAGTTCACCTTGTTTACTGGTGCACGAAATTGGAAATCACAATTCTTGTCACAACTTCGCACAACTAACCAGCAAGTGCACTGGGTCGTCCAAGTAATACCTTACGTGAGTAAAGGTCGATCCCACGGAGATTATTAGTTTGAAGCAAGCTATGTTTATTTTATTATTCTTAGTTAGGATATCAATAAAAATTATCAGTTGGAATTATTAGAAAAATAAAAGAGTGTGAAATAATTACTTGTTATGCAGTAATGGAGAATATGTTAGAGTCTTGGAGATGCTTTGTCTGATTTATTCCTGTAATGTAATATTCCATCCATGGAAAAGTGCAAAGTTCCCTCCATGGCAAGCTGTATGTAGGGTGTCACCGTTGTCAATGGCTATTTCCCATCCTCTCAGTGAAAACGGTCCAGATGCTCTGTCACAGCACGGCTAATCAGCTGTTGGTTCTCGATCATGTTGGAATAGGATCCGTTGATCCTTTTGCGTTTGTCATCACGCCCAGCAATCGCGAGTTTGAAGCTTGTCACAGCCATTCAATCCTTGAATCCTACTCGGAATACCACAGACAAGGTTTAGACTTTCCGGATCCTCAAGAGTGGCCGCCATCAATTCTAGCTTATACCACGAAGATTCTGATTAAAGAATCTAAGAGAAGCTCATTCAATCTGATGTAGAACAGAGGTGGTTATCAGACACACGTTCACGGATTGAGGAAGGTGATGAGTGTCATGGATCATCACCTTCTTCATAATTAAGCGCGAATGAACATCTTAGATAGGAACACACACATTTGAATGGAGAAATAGAAACAATTGCATTAATTCATCGAGATGCTGCAGAGCTCCTCACCCCCAACAATGGAGTTTAGAGACTCATGCCGTCAAAGTGAATAAAATTTAGATCTGAAAATGTCATGAGATGCAAAGTAAAAACTCAGGGAGATCAGAATCCAACAGCATCAACAATCCTTTTTCAGCCTAACTCAGATTTTTGCTCAGCTCCCTCAATTTCAGCCAGAAAATACCTGAAATCACAGAAAAACACACAAACTCATAGTAAAGTCCAGAAATATTATTTTTGCCTAAAAACTAATAATATTCTACTAAAAACTAATTAAAACATGCTAAAATCTACATGAAATTACCCCCAAAAAGCGTATAAAATATCCGCTCATCACAACACCAAACTTAAACTGTTGCTTGTCCCCAAGCAACTAGATGAACAAAATAGGATAAAAAGAATTTAAGGAGTAATAAAATCTCTGAGTTTTAAGTGAAGCTCAGATTCTAATTTAGATGAGCGGGGCTAGTAGCTTTTTGTTTCTGAACAGTTTTGGCATCTCCCTTTATCCTTTGAAATTCAGAATGATTGCCATCCATAGGAACTCAGAATTCAGATAGTATTATTGATTCTCCTAGTGTAGTATGTTGATTCTTGAACACAGTTACTTTATGAGTCTTGGCCGTGGCCCTAAGCACTTTGTTTTCCAGTATTACCACCGGATACATAAATGCCACAGACACATGACTGGGTGAACCTTTTCAGATTGTGACTCAGCTTTGCTAAAGTCCCCAATTAGAGGTGTCCAGAGCTCTTAAGCACACTCTTTTTGCTTTGGACCACGACTTTAACCACTCAGTCTCAAGCTTTTCACTTGGACCTTCATGACACAAGCACATGGTTAGGGACAGCTTGATTTAGCCGTTTAGGCCTGGATTTTATTTCCTTGGGCCCTCCTATCCATTGATGCTCAAAGCCTTGGATCCTTTTTACCCTTGCCTTTTGGTTTTAAGGGCTATTGGCTTTTTCTGCTTGCTTTTTCTTTTTCTTTCTATTTTTTTTTCGCCAGTTTTTTTTTTTTTTTGCAAGCCTTTGCTTTTTCACTGCTTTTTCTTACTTCAAGAATCAATTTTATGATTTTTCAGATCATCAATAACATTTCTCTTTGTTTATCATTCTTTCAAGAGCCAACAAATTTAACATTCATAAACAACAAGATAAAAAATATGCACTGTTTAAGCATTCATTCAGAAAACAAAAAGTATTGCCACCACATCAATATAATTAAACTAAATTCAAGGATAATTTTGAAATTCATGTAATTCTTGTTCTTTTGATTTAGGAACATTTTTCATTTAAGAGAGGTGAAGGATTCATGGAATTATTCATAACTTTAAGACATAGTTACTACATACTAATGATCATGAAGTAGAGACACAAAACATAGATAAACATATAACATAGAAATTCGAAAAACAGAGAAAAATAAGAACAAGGAAGGAGTCCACCTTAGTGGCGTCTTCTTCTTGAAGGATCAATGATGTTCTTAAGCTCTTCTATGTCCCTTCCTTGCCTTTGTTGCTCCCCCCTCATTGCTCTTTGATCTTCTCTAATTTCATGGAGAATGATGGAGTGCTCTTGATGTTCCACCCTTAGTTGCTCCCAATAGTTGTGGAGGAAAATGTATCCCCTGAGGTATCTCAGGGATCTCTTGATTTGCAGTCAAATACTCTTCTACTAAGTTATGGACCCTTGAGATGAATCTCTCCATCTCCTATGATTCGGAGGTGGAAGCTTTTGTCTTCCCTTTTCTCTTTTCTTTCTCTCTTTTTTTTTTTTAGGTTTTTCTGGCCTTAGGTGCCATTAATGGTAATGAAAAAGCAAAAAAGCTATGCTTTTACCACACCAAACTTAAAATGTTGCTCGCCTTCGAGCAAAAGAAGAAAGAATAGAAGAAGGAGAAGAAGATATGGAGGAGAGGGAGAGATGGTTGTGTTTCGGCCATGTAGGGTGGGTTGGGTGGGAAGGATGGATGGATGTGAGTGGTGAAGAGGTGATGGGGAAGAGAGATGAAGAGACGTGTTAGTAAATAAATGAATGAATAGAGAAAGGGGGGATAGAGAATTTCGAAAATAATTTTGAAAAAGTGGTTAGTGATTTTCGAAAATTAAAGATAAGATATAATTAAAATTAAAATTTAAAACAATTAAAAAAAAGAATTTTTGAAAAAGAGAGAGGCATTTTCGAAAATTAGAGGGGGATAGGTAGTTAGTTGGTTTTGAAAAAGATAAGAAACAAACAAAAAGTCAAATAGTTAGTTGAAAAAGATATTAAAATCAAATTTGAAAAGATAAGAAGATAAGAAGTTTAGATAAGATATTTTGAAATCAAATTTTTGAAAAAGATAAAATTTTGAAAAAGATATGATAAGAGATAAGATAAATAAGATATTGTTGAAAAAGATTTTAATTTTAAAATTAAAATTAATTACTTAACTAACAAGAAACTTAAAAAGATAGATTCTAGATTTTAAAGATTGAACCTTTCTTAACAAGAAAGTAACAAACTTCAAATTTTTGAATCAATCATATTACTTGTTAGTGTAATTTCGAAAATTTGATATAAAGATAAGAAAAATATTTTGAAAATATTTTGAAAAAGATTTTTGGAATTTTTCGAAAAAAAATAATAATAAAAAATGAAAAAGATATGATTTTTGAAAAAGATTTTAAAAAGATAAGATTTTTAAAATTGAAAATTTGACTTGACTTGTAAGAAACAACTAATTTTTAAAAATTTTTTACCAAGTCAACCCAAAATTTCAAAAATTTGGAGAGAAAAAAGGAAAAAATATTTTTTTATTTTTGAATTTTTAAAGATAAGAGAGAAAAACATAAAAATGACCCAAGACATGAAAATTTTGGATCAAACACATGATGCATGCAACAACACTATGAATGTCAGGATGAACACCAAGAACACTTTGAAGATCATGATGAACATCAAGAACATAATTTTGAAAAATTTTTTATGCAAAGAAAACATGCAAGACACCAAACTTAGAAATCTTTAATGCATGGACTCTAACAAACGAAAAATGCATATGAAAAACAACAAACAACACAAAACAAGAAAACATCAAGATCAAACAAAAAGACTTGTCAAGAACAACTTGAAGATCATGAAGAACACCATGAATGCATGAATTTTTCGAAAATTGCAAGAAAAAAAATTTTTAAAGCATGCAATTGACACCAAACTTAAAAATTGACTCAAGACTCAAACAAGAAACACAAAATATTTTTAGTTTTTATGATTTTATGATCTTTTTGTATTTTCTTCAATTTTTTTTCGAAAATGTTCTTTAGAAAAATGAAAATAAAAAAAAATATTTTTGAAAGATTTTTGAAAACTTTTTGAAAAGAAAATTACCTAATCTGAGCAACAAGATGAACCGTCAGTTGTCCATACTCGAACAATCCCCGGCAACGGCACCAAAAACTTGGTAGACGAAATTGTGATCCTCAAAGTTGGACTCTTTGTACTTGTATGAAATTTAATTCGAGATAATAATGGCTCTTGGCTATGTGTGGACACAACTCCGTTCAACTTAACCAGCAAGTGTACTGGGTCATCCAAGTAATACCTTACGTGAGTAAGGGTCGATCCCACAGAGATTGTTGGTATGAAGCAAGCTATGGTCATCTTGTAAATCTCAGTCAGGTAGACTCATAGGTAATCGGATTAGATATTTAAAAGATAAATAAAATAAAGGGATAGAAATACTTATGTAAATTAATGGTGGGAATTTCAGATAGGCATATGGAGATGATGTGTTCTTTCTGAATCTCTGCTTTCCTACTGCTCAAATTACAGTTTTCTTACATCATTCCTTTCCATGGCAAGCTGTATGTAGGGCATCACCGTTGTCAATGGCTACATCACATCCTCTCAGTGAAAAAGGTCCAAATGCTCTGTCACAGCACGGCTAATCATCTGTCAGTTCTCAATCAGGTTGGAATAGAATCCCTTGATTCTTTTGCATCTGTCACTAACGCCCAGCCTTCAGGAGTTTGAAGCTCGTCACAGTCATTCAATCCCGGAATCCTACTCGGAATACCACAGACAAGGTTAGACTTTCCGGATTCCCATGAATGCCGCCATCAATTCTAGCTTATACCACGAAGATTCTGATTAAGGAATCCAAGAGATATGCGCCCGGCCTAAGGTAGAACGGAAGTGGTTGTCAGTCACGCACGTTCATAGGTGAGAATGATGATGAGTGTCACGGATCATCACATTCATCAAGTTGAAGTGCAACGAATATCTTAGAATAGGAATAAAGAGAATTGAATAGAAACAGTAGTAATTGCATTAAAACTTGAGGTACAACAGAGCTCCACACCCTTAATCTATGGTGTGTAGAAACTCCACCATTGAAAATACATAAGTGAAAGGTTCAGGCATGGCCGAATGGCCAGCCCCCATGGTCTAAGGACTAGGCGTCCAGAGATATTGATGAGCGGATAATTTATACGCTTTTTGGCATTGTTTTTAGTATGTTTCTAGTAGGATTTAGTTAGTTTTTAATATATTTTTATTAGTTTTTAGTTAAAATCCACTTTTCTGGACTTTACTATGAGTTTGTGTGTTTTTCTGTGATTTCAGGTATTTTCTGGCTGAAATTGAGGGACCTGAGCAAAAATCTGATTCAGAGACTGAAAAGGACTGTAGATGTTGTTGGATTCTGACCTCCCTGCACTCGAAGTGGATTTTCTGGAGCTACAGAAGCCCAATTGGCGCGCTCTTAACGGATTTAGAAAGTAGACATCCTGGGCTTTCCAGCAATGTATAATAGTCCATACTTTGCCCGAGATTTGATGGCCCAAACCGGCATTCCAAATCAGCTCAAGAATGCCTGGCGTTAAACGCCGGAACTGGCACAAGAATGGGAGTTAAACGCCCAAACTGGCACAAAAGCTGGCGTTTAACTCCAAGAAGAGTCTCTACACGAAAATGCTTCAATGCTCAGCCCAAGCATACACCAAGTGGGCCCAGAAGTGGATTTTTATGTCTTTTACTCATCTTTGTAATTCTTAAGCTACTAGTTCCCTATAAGTAGGACCTTTTACTATTGTATTTTCATCTTTGGACGTCTAGTTCTTAGATCAGATCTTGGTTCTTCTGGTTCCCTCTCTGGGGCCGAAACCAATGATCACTTTTGTTCTTATGTATTTTCAACGGTGGAGTTTCTACACACCATAGATTAAGGTGTGGAGCTCTGCTGTACCTCGAGTATTAATGCAATTACTATTGTTCTTCTATTTAATTCAGCTTGTTCTTATTCCAAGATATCACTTGTTCTTCAACTTGATGAATGTGATGATCCGTGACACTCATCATCATTCTCACCTATGAACGTGTGACCGTCAATCACCTCCGTTCTACCTTAGATTGGGTAGATATCTCTTGGATTCTTTAACCGGAATCTTCGTGGTATAAGCTAGAATTGATGACTGCATTCAAGAGAATTCGGAAGGTCTAAACCTTGTCTGTGGTATTCTGAGTAGGATTCAATGATTGAATGACTGTGACGAGCTTTAAACTTGCGATTGTGGGGCGTTAGTGACAGACGCAAAAGAATCACTGGATTCTATTCCGACATGATCGAGAACCGACAGCTGGATAGCCGTGCCGTGACAGGGTGCATTGAACATTTCCACTGAGAGGATGGGACTGTAGCCATTGACAACGGTGATGCCCAACATACAGCTTGCCATGGAAAGGAGTAAGAAGGATTGGATGAAGACAGTAGGAAAGCAGAGAGACGGAAGGGACAAAGCATCTCCATTCGCTTATCTGAAGTTCTCACCAATGAATTACATAAGTATCTCTATCTTTATCTTTATGTTTTATTCACATATCCTCCATAACCATTTGAGTCTGCCTGACTAAGATTTACAAGGTGACCATAGCTTGCTTCATACCAACAATCTCCGTGGGATCGACCCTTACTCGCGTAAGGTTTATTACTTGGACGACACAGTGCACTTGCTGGTTAGTTGTGCGAAGTTGTGTTTATGACATGGTATTGAGCACCAAGTCTTTGGGGCCATTACTAGGGATTATTTGAGTTGTGAAAAGTAGTGATCACAATTTCGTGCACCAGATATCTAATACACTAGTAAAAAGTTCTATTTATAATAAACTAGCTACTAGGGTTTACAGAAGTAAGTAATTGATACATAAATCCACTTCCGGGGCCCACTTGGTGTATGTTTGGGCTGAGCTTGATCTATCCACGAGCTGAGGCTTTTATTGGAGTTGAACGCCAAGTTGTAACGTGTTTTGGGCGTTCAACTCCGGGTCGTGACGTGTTTCTGGCGTTTTACTCCAGACAGCAACATGGAACTGGCGTTGAGCGCCAGTTTACGTCGTCAATTCCCGAATAAAGTATGGACTATTATATATTGGTGGAAAGCTCTGGATGTCTACTTTCCAACGCCATTGAGAGCGCGCCTTTTGGAGTTCTGTAGCTCCAGAAAATCCATTTCGAGTGCAGGGAGGTCAGATTCCAACAACATCAGCAGTCCTTTGTCAGCCTCCTATCAGAGTTTTGCTCAAGTCCCTCAATTTCAGCCAGAAATTACCTGAAATCACAGAAAAACACACAAACTCATAGTAAAGTCCAGAAATGTGAATTTAACATAAAAACTAATAAAAACATCCCTAAAAGTAGCTTGAACTTACTAAAAACTACCTAAAAACAATGCCAAAAAGCGTATAAATTATCCGCTCATCAAAAGCTTAAGTCAATCAAAGATTCAAATTCTAGTCCACTTAACCATATACAATCCTACCTTGACCCTAGCCCCATTACAACCCATGAAAAAGACCTCATGATGAATGTATGCATGCATTGAGTAATTGTCGATTGTTAGATGAAAAATAAATCTTGGAAAGCATGATTAGGGGAGGATTGAGAGAATCGATCATATACACTTGAGCGACTAGAGTGCAAACACTTCCGATGAGGGTTCGATGCTCAATTCCTTATTCCCGGCTTTCATGAGCGTTCTACTTGCAAGTCTATTTGAACTTCATTTTTATATTTGAATTGGTAGGATTCATGAATTGTCTTATGATCTTAGCCCTACTTGTGCATATATGTTCTTAAAGATTGATTTACCTTCAACCAAGTAGGTAGGATCATTTTGCATTTAGTTGCATTCATATAGATAGATTGTATTGAATAAATGTTCGTACCCCTTTTCTTGTCCTTCCTGGTTTAGCATGAGGACATGATATGGTTTAAGTGTGGGAAGGTTGATAAACCCCATTTTTTAGGGTTTATCTTGTGTTGAATTTAGAGGGTTTTGTCAACATTTCTCCCATTTATCCAATGAAATAGCATGGTTTTATAACTTCTCCTTTAATTATGCTTAAGAGTGAAAACATGCTTTTTGGGTCTCAAAATAGCTAAATTTAATTCACCATGATTCCATTAGATGCCTTGATATATTTGTTAAGTGATTTCAGGTTTAGGAGACAAAGATTGGATTGAGGGAATGAAGAAAAAGCATGTAGAAATGGAGAACTCATGAAGAAATGAAGGAATCGCAAAGCTGTCAAGCCTGACCGCTTTGCACTTAATCGACCATAACTTGAGCTAAAGAGGTCCAAATGATTCGGTTCTAGTTGCATTGGAAAGATAACATCCGGAGCTTCAAAATGATATAAAATTTGCCATAGTTGCATCGCGTATAAAGATGCGTACGTGCACTGTACGCGTACATGCCGATGTTGCATGTGACTCACTAAAGTGCAACTCGTGGCCAGCAATTTCTGAAGCATTTTGGGCCCAATCCAACTCATTTCTGATGCTATTTAACCCAAGGATTAAAGAGGGATAAGACACTTAGATACTTAATTAGTTTTAGTTTAGTTTTGGGAGGGAAAGTTAGTTTCTAGAAAGAGAAGCTCTCACTTCTCTCTAGAATTAGGATTAGGTTAGATCTAGATTAGGAATTCTTAGATATAGGTTAATTTCATGCTTTGATTCACTTTTTCTTTTGTAATTCATCTTCTTCTACATCTCTTCTCTCTAGTTTAGCATTTAATTCTTGTAATTCTCTACTTTTATGTTGATGCACTTTTGTTCTTCTATTTCTCTTTAATGCAATTTATGTTTTCATGTTCCTTTATTGTTCATTTGATTTGTTGTTGTTTAATTCCTTGAAATTTTATTATACTTTCCTTTTATTGCCTTTCAAGTGTTTGATGAAATGCTCAAAGGAGTGTTAGAGTAGAATTTTACGATCTTGGCTTGGAGAGGTAACTTAGGAACTCTTGAGTTACTAATATCCAAGTAATTGATGATTCGAAGCCATTAACTCTAGTTCTCACTAATTGGATTAGTAGATAGTTAGGACTTATTGACTTGGATTGATATGGCTCATTTGACTTTCCTTTACTAGTTAGAGGATGATTTATTGAGATTGATCCTTGTCAATTCTCATGTTATGGTTAGTCATAGGAATAGAGATCCTTGACCAACAACCCTTGCCAAGACCTTCTTGTTATTTGAATTTCCTTGCCATTTACAATTCTTGTCTCTCATCTCAAAACCCCAAAATATACCTCATAACCAATAACAAGAAAACTTTGTTGCAATTCCTAGGGAGAACGACCCGAGGTTTGAATACTTCGGTTTATAATTTTAGGGGTTTGTACTAGTGACAAACAATCTTTTGTATGAAAGGATTATTTGTTGGTTTAGAAACTATATTGCAACGAGATTTCATTTGTGAAATTCTAAACCATCAAAAATTCGTTCATCAGTGATCCATTCATTTGTAATAGCTGCTGTTTGAAGTGAATGATTTCTGGATACTGCTTGTGCAGTAATGATTTTTGATTAAATTATGGCTTTGAGTGCTACTGTTGCTGTATTTTTGTTTCAAAGTGAGCTAAATCATTTGATTCAGTGATGTGCATTTTTTTGGATCCATGTTGCTTGCTTGTGGAATAGCTATTGAATTCAATGAAAGGAATTCTGACTGAATCAGTTACTTTTGTTCCTTGTTGTTGTTTGGTGCTGTATGTTAGGCTATTGAGTGCTTCTTGCTACTCATTGCTTAGTTGTTATGGCTTAATTGCTTATGGCTGTTTTATTACTGTATGTTGGCTTATTTGCTTATTTCCTATGAATTCATATATGGTTTTTATGTTTTTAATTTTTAATGCATTCATATTGAATTTGAATTGATTGGTTGAATTTAGAAAATAGGCAAATTTACTGCTAAAATATTGCCGAATTTTTCCTAATCTGATTTCGTTAAGTGGTATTGTCTTATTTGGTGCAACAAAATTCTATATGGTGGATTTCTCTGTCGTTAGAATCTTGTTTGCTAAAAGGTTTTGGAAATTTCCTCAAGAACTTCATTACGAGTTTTGGTCAATTCTTAATTTCTTTGCTTGTTTTAAATTGTGTGTTCTTCTTGAGCATTGAATAAGCCTTAATTGAGTTTCAAATTGACCATAAACTTAGATTTCTTTTAAATTGGAGCCTCTTTCGCATAAACACACAAGGTTGAAAATTTCTTTTTACCTATGTGGCAAAGTTGATTCATTTTCTCTATGCCTCAATTATCTTAAGTCACATAGAGCGTAAACTTTTAAATTCTTGTCTCAACTTTGTGATTTTCACGATTCATTATAATTTGGTGTTTGAATTTTACTTGTTTACCTTGTTCATCAAGGTTTTAACTATGTCAATGCCAAATTATTTTAACTTATGCCAATTGCTTGTGATTAATACTTATTTGATTATGTGCTCTACACATACATTTGCATTACTTATTTTGGCATCTTGAACTGTTGAGAAGTGAGTATGAACTTGTTTGTTTTGGAATTTGTTGAAATTTTCAAAATTAAGGGACATTTTTACTATGCACATAACTTTTGCTTTTCTTTTCTTTTTCAACTAACTTTTTCTTTTTCTTTAAATAACTTTTAACTTTTCTTTTCTTTTTCAACTAATTTTTTTTCTTCACATAACTTTTAACTTTTCTTTTCCTTTTCAACTAACTTTTTCTTTTTCTTCACATAACTTTGACTTTTTTTTCCTTTTTAACTAACATTAATTTTTAACTATTTTCTTTTTCCTCACATAACTTCTAACTTTTCTATTTTTTTTCAACTAACTGTTTTCTTTTTCTTCGTGCATAGTAATAACGCTCCTTTCTTCTCTTTATCTTTGATAAACAAGCTAGCTAGCTATCTTAGATTACTTAATTTGATTGGAAATTACTTCTGTTCGCCTTTAACTTGAATCTCATGTTTGCTTCCATTCAAATTTACATTATCTGTTCACTTCATTTATATACATATATGATCTTTGTGACTTAGTTCTCTCCCTCTCAGCACCACCATCGTTCTTGCAGCTACTTTATCACCTGACCCACCAGCTGACGGTTGTCCAACTTTAGTAGTGCATTTTGGGTGAAAAATTCATTTCCGAATACTTTTAGTAGTTTCTTTTTATGCTTTTCAGTTGCTTTGTACATATTTTACCCTTTTGAGAACCTTTTTTTTATTTTCCCTTTCAATTTTGCTTGTACATAACCTAGTATTATATTGTAGTGATGCATGCTTTTAGATTTTGTAACACCCAAACTATCGAAAAGTCACGCTTCCGGTTGCACCACTCTGATAGCTCGGATATTACAATGACTCTTATACCATTTAATACTAAAATATGAGCCTGATTAAAACTTTAAACAGCAATACCATTCCAAAATACTTTTGTTACGTAACATACATCAATAAATACCATACAACTTACAAAACTCACAAAGAATACATACATATGTATATATATTAAATAATTTTACAAGCATTAACTAATACAATTCCTATCCCTCTTACAGAATGTATAAAGATAAAGGAAAGAGAACAATAAATAATAACAAAAGCAATACAAAACATTACGACAACAACTAGATAAACTCTTCGTGACTTCTGCGTCTATATCCTAAAAAGGAAAATATGTAGGGGGGTGAGAACATCATCCTCGAAAGGGTTCTTAGTAGAGGATTTTTGAGAATTACTATAATAGGATACGTGAAGGTAAAACCATTAGAGTGATTAAAAACAACCTTATGTATCTTTTCAAAAATAAAGGTTTACTATAAAAAAAGTATCTGAAATCTTTTCTGAAATAGGAAACTGTTCATTTCTTAGAAATTCAAAAGCCTTTCAAAAAGTTTATCTATGTTGAACCAGATTAGTTTTTCATACTTTTCTAAACTAGAAACATCAACCAAATGTGGCCTTCGGCTCACCTCATGATCAACCACGGCCCTAGGCCCAAATAGTCCAAACAATAGCCAATCCACCACAATCCAACAGAATTTCAGTCGCAAGCACAAATAGGAAAACTCAAGCACAGACAAGCAGTTAAATCAAGTAGAATAATTAAAAGTTACGCACAATTAATCACATAGGCAAACCAAGTATAATATGCACACCCAAACAATGTCACATAGATGCATATGATGAATGCCTGTCCTAATGGCTGATGAGTCTCATCTATCGGTTATAAAGCCAACCCGACAAGTCCTGGTAGCTAACCATTGGACTGTCCCTCTGTCATGCATCCCCAACTCGAGTTATTCACACTCATAATCATAAATCACATCCAACACCCTCACTGGTGTATATCCACGGGGGCGAGCTCATCTGAAACTTTCACAGTGTCCGGCCACACTTACGACATAGGGTCAGCTGATGCCAGGGCATCTAGGCCAGTTTCACTGACCTTTTCTTTACTATTTTAGGGTAGTTTCATGAATTTTCTTAGTAAATAGGCAAGTTTTGGATGAAAATACATTTACACCTTGATTCAAGCAAACATTGTGAATTTTACATGATTTCAAGAGGATTTTGCAAGGATTGAATGATAAATTGGATAATGCATGATCTCATAACTTGGATTAGAGCTTTGATACACTTTATTTGCTTGATTTCAGGACAAAGGAAGCAATGAAGAACTACGTTAGTATCCACGTTAAACTAATTAAAGTGACCACTACCGTAGAATGGGAATGAGCTTGCAACGTTAATGAGGAAAGTGATCGCCAATAACGTCTTCGAAGCCATCATAGCCCACGTTAATTGCCACGTTAACTACTTTAACGTGGTAGTTAACGTTGAAGAAAAGGGAGCTCCAGCGTTAGTGGTAAAAGTGAATACCACTAACGCTCTAAATTGGCAATTGGCCACGTTAAGAGTCACGTTAACTCAGTTAACGTGAACTCTAACGTGGAAGGGGAAGACAATGCCAACGTTAGTGACACTCACCTTTGTCACTAACGTTGGATTAAGCCAACATGCCCATGTTAGTGGTCACGTTAAGACCACTAACATGAGAGATAACGTGGAGCTAAGCATGATAAGCCAATGTTAGTGACACTCACCTTTGTCAATAGCGTTGGAGATGGCATTCACTACCACGTTAGTGGCTATGTTAATCTAATTAACGTGAGCTCTAACGTGGGAAGGAGGGGTGGTGAACGAAATTGTGATCACTGTTCTTTTCAAGTTGTTTGTCTTTGTATGAAATCATTATTATGGCACTGGTTGAATTCACAACTCCGTTCAACTAACCAGCAAGTGTACTGGGTCGTCCAAGTAATAAACCTTACGTGAGTAAGGGTCGAATCCACAGAGATTGTTGGTATGAAGCAAGCTATGGTCACCTTGTAGATCTCAGTCAGGCGGATTAAACATTATTTATGGGTTCGAAAATAGGAATAACAATAAAATAAGAAAATAAAAAGGGATAGAATACTTATGTAGATTCATTGGTGAGAATTTTAGATAAGTGTATGGAGGTGCTGTATGACTCACGGACGCCTGCCTTCCCACTGCTTCTACTCAATCCTTCTTACTCCTTTCCATGGCAAGCTGTGTATAGGGGTTCACCATCAGCGGTGGCTACTTTCAATCCTCTCGGGAAAATATCCTATGCGGCTGTCACTCGCACAGCTAATCATCTGGAGGCATCACCCATGGTTGATGGCTACATCCCATCCTCGCAGTGAAAACTAATGCTCACGCACTCTGTCACAGTACGGCTAATCACTGGTTGGTTCCCGCGCCTACTGGAATAGAATCCCTTGATTCTTTTGCGTCTGTCACTAACGCCCAGCACTTGCAAGTTTGAAGCACGTCACAGTCATTCATTACCGGAATCCTACTCGGAATACCACAGACAAGGTTAGACTTTCCGGATTCCCAGGATCCTACTCGGAATACCACAGACAAGGTGAGACTTTCCGGATCCTCATAAATGCCGCCATCTATCTAGCTTATACCACGAAGATTCTGTTGGGGAATCTAAGAGATCCACATTCAAGCTCTGCTGCATGTAGAACGGAAGAGGTTGTCAATCACGCGCGTTCATAAGTGAGAATGATAATGAGGGTTATCTAACTGATCACATTCATCATGTTCTTGGGTACGAATGAATATCTTGGAATAAGAATAAGAGAGATTTGAATAAAAGATAATAGAATTGCATTAATACTTGAGGTACAGCAGAGCTCCACACCCTTAATCTATGGTGTGCAGAAACTCCACCGTTGAAAATACATAAGTGAAAGAGGTTCAGGCATGGCCGAATGGCCAGCCCCCTAAAACGTGATCAATAGTCTCTTAGGATGAAGAATAAAAAAAACTGAGACCAAAGATGTCTAATACATTAGTAAATCATCCTATTTATAATAAACTAGCTCCTAGGGTTTACATGAGTAAGTAATTGATGCATAAATCCACTTCCGGGGCCCACTTGGTGTATGCTTGGGCTGAGCTTGATCAATCCACGAGCTGAGGCTTCTCTTGGAGTTGAACTTCGAGTTATGACGTGTTTTGGGCGTTCAACTCCGGATCATGACGTTTTTCTGGCGTTTAACTCCAGACAGCAGTATGTACTTGGCGTTCAACGCCAAGTTACGTCGTCATTCTTCGAATAAAGTATGGACTATTATATATTGCTGGAAAGCCCTGGATGTCTACTTTCCAACGCCGTTGAGAGCGCGCCAATTGGAGTTCTGTAGCTCTAGAAAATCCATTTCGAGTGCAGGGAGGTCAGAATCCAACAGCATCAGCAGTCCTTTTGTCAGCCTTTTTCAGAGTTTTGCTCAAATCCCTCAATTTCAGTCAGAATTTACCTGAAATCACAGAAAAACACACAAACTCATAGTAAAGTCCAGAAATGTGAATTTAACATAAAAACTAATGAAAACATCCCTAAAAGTAGCTCAATCTTACTAAAAACTATCTAAAAACAATGCCAAAAAGCGTATAAATTATCCGCTCATCACAACACCAAACTTAAATTGTTGCTTGTCCCCAAGCAACTGAAAATAAAATAGGATAAAAAGAAGAGAATATACTATAAATTCAGAATATCAATGAATATTATTCTAATTAAATGTGCGGGACTTGTAGCTTTTTGCTTCTGAACAGTTTTGGCATCTCACTTTTTCCTTTGAAGTTTAGAATGATTGGCTTCTCTAGGAACTTAGAATTTCAGATAGTGTTATTGACTTTCCTAGTTAAGCATGTTGATTCTTGAACACAGCTACTTATGAGTCTTGGCCGTGGCCCTAAGCACTTTGTTTTCCAGTATTACCACCGGATACATAAATGCCACAGACACATAACTGGGTGAACCTTTTCAGATTGTGACTTAGCTTTGCTAAAGTCCCCAATTAGTGGTGTCCAGAGCTCTTAAGCACACTCTTTTGCCTTTGGATCACGACTTTAACCACTTAGTCTCAAGCTTTTCACTTGGACCTTCATGACACAAGCACATGGTTAGGGACAACTTGATTTAGCCGCTTAGGCCTGGATTTTAATTTCCTTGGGCCCTCCTATCCATTGATGCTCAAAGCCTTGGATCCTTTTTACCCTTGCCTTTTGGTTTTAAGGGCTATTGGCTTTTTCTATTGCTCCTTCTTTTTCTATATACTCTTTTTAGCCTTTTTTTTTTCACTGCTTTTTCTTGCTTCAAGAATCAATTTCATGAAATTTTCAGATCATCAATAACATTTCTCTTTGTTCATCATTCTTTCAAGAACCAACAATTTTAACACTCATAAACAACAATATCCAAAGACATATGCACTGTTCAATCATTCATTCAGAAAACAAAAAGTATTGTCACCACATCAATATAATTAAATTAAATTCAATAATAATTTCGAAATTTATGTACTTCTTGTTCTTTTGAATTAAAACATTTTTCTTTTAAGAAAGGTGAAGGAGTCATGGATTTTATTCATAGCTTTAAGGCATGGTTACATACTAATGATCATGAAATAAAGACACAAAGCATAGATAAACACAATAATTAAAAACCGAAAACAGAAAGAAATAAAGAACAAGGAATGAATCCACCTTTAGTGGCGTCTTCTTCTTGAAGGACCAATGATGTTCTTAAGCTCTTCTATGTCCCTTCCTTGCCTTTGTTGCTCCTCCCTCATTGCTCTTTGATCTTCTCTTATTTCTTGGAGAATGATGGAGTGTTCATGATGTTCCACCCTTAGTTGTTCAACATTATGGCTCAAATCTTCTAAGGAGGTGTTGAGTTGCTCCCAATAGTTGTTGGGAGGAAAGTGCATTCCTTGAGGCATTTGTTGATGATGAACTTCCTCATGTTCTTCTTGAGGGCCGTGAGGAATTTCTCTTGTTTGCTCCATCCTTTTCTTGGTGATGGGCTTGTCTTCTTCAATGGAGACATCTCCATCTATGATGACTCCAGCTGAGTAGCATAGATGGCATATAAGGTGGGGGAAGGCTAGCCGTGCCATGTGTGAAGGCTTGTCAGCTATTTTGTAGAGTTCATTGGAGATGACTTCATGAACTTCCACTTCCTCTCCAATCATGATGCTATGAATCATGATGGCCCGATCCACAGTAACTTCAGATCGGTTGCTTGTAGGGATGATGGATCTTTGGATGAACTCCAACCATCCTCTAGCTACAGGCTTGAGGTCCAGTCTTCTTAGTTGGACTGGCTTGCCTTTGGAGTCTATTCTCCATTGGGCGCCTTCCACACAAATGTCCATTAGGACCTGGTCCAACCTTTGATTAAAGTTGACCCTTCTTGTGTAGGGGCGTTCATCACCTTGCATCATGGGTAAGTGAAACGCCAACCTCACATTTTCCGGACTGAAATCTAAGTATTTCCCCCGAACCATTGTGAGATAGTTCTTTGGATTCGGGTTCATACTTTGATCATGGTTCCTAGTGATCCATGCATTAGCATAGAATTCTTGAACCATCAATATTCCAACTTGTTGCATGGGGTTGGTTATGACTTCCCACCCTCTTCTTTGAATTTCATGTCGGATTTCCGGATACTCATTCTTCTTGAGCTTGAAAGGGACCTCAGGGATCACCTTCTTCTTTGCCACAACATCATAGAAGTGGTCTTGATGGCTCTTGGAGATGAATCTTTCCATCTCCCATGACTCAGAGGTGGAAGCTTTTGCTTTCCCTTTCCCTTTTCTTGAGGAAACTCCGGCCTTAGGTGCCATTGGTAATGGAAAAACAAAAAAAAAGCTTATGCTTTTACCACACCAAACTTAAAATTTGCTCGTCCTCGAGCAAGAAAGAAAAGAAAAGTAGAAGAAGAAGAAGAGAATATGGTAGAGAGGGAGAGTGTAGGTTCGGCTATATGGGAGAAGAAGGGGTTTGTGTTGTGTGAAAATGAAGAAGAATGGAAGGGTATTTATAGGGAGAGGGAGGGTGGTGGTTCGGCCATTTTGGGTGGGAATGGGTGGGATATTGAATTTGAATTTTATGAGGGTAGGTGGGGTTTATGGGGAAGGGGAGGTTGATGTGAATGGTGAATGGGGTAATTGGGAAGAGGACTTGAGGTGATTGGTGAAGGTTTTTGGGAGGTGTGATATGGGGAAGAGTGAAATGAGATTTGGATTAGGAGAGTGTGATTAGGATTAAAAGGTAAGGTGGGAATATGGTAGGTGGGGATCCTGTGGGGTCCACAGATCCTGAGGTGGGGATCCTGTGGGGTCCACAGATCCTGAGGTGAAAAGAAATACCATTCCTTCACCATATAGGCATGTAAAATGCCTTCATGCATCATTCTGGCGTTCAAACGCCCATTGGTGCATGTTCTGGGCGTTTAACGCCCATGTAATGCATGTTTCTGGCGTTGAACGCCAGTTTCATGCTTGTTTCTGGCGTTCAGCGCCAGTTTGTCCTCTCTGTGCACGTTCCTGGCGTTTAACGCCAGGTTGTTGCTTGTTTTGGGCGTTCAGCGCCAGAATGGTGCTCTGTTCTGGCGTTGAACGCCGGCCAGATGCACCTTACTGGCGTTGAACGCCAGTCTGCGCTGCCTCCAGGGTGAAAAATTTTTTTCTTCTGTTTTTGACTCTGTTTTTAATTTTTTTGATTTTTTTCGTGACTCCTCATGATCATGTACCTAATAAAACACAAAAATAAACAAGAAATAAAATAAAATAAAATTGGGTTGCCTCCCAACAAGCGCTTCTTTAATGTCAATAGCTTGACAGTGGCTCTCATGGAGCCACATGGTGATCAGGTCAATTTAGTGTGTAGTCCCAACACCAAACTTAGAGTTTGGATATGGGGTTTGAACACCAAACTTAGAGTTTGGTTGTGGCCTCACAACACCAAACTTAGAGTTTGACTGTGTGGGCTCTTCTTGACTCTGAACTGAGAGAAGCTCTTCATGCTTACTCTCTTTTGTCACAGAGGGATGGCCATGTGCCTGAAACACAAGGTAGTCCTCATTCAATTGAAGGACTAACTCACCTCTGTTGACATCTATCACAGCTCCTGCTGTGGCTAGGAAAGGTCTTCCTAGGATGATGCATTCATCATCTTCCTTCCTAGTGTCTAGGATTATGAAATCAGTAGGGATGTAAAGGCCTTCAACCCTTACTAGCACGTCCTCCACTATTCCATAAGCTTGTCTTATGGACTTATCTGTCAATTGTAATGAGAACAATGCAGGTTGTACCTCAATGATTCCCAGCTTCTCCATTACAGAGAGTGGCATAAGATTTATCCCTGACCCAAGATCACATAGAGCTTTTTCAAAGCTCATGGTGCCAATGGTGCAAGGTATTAAGAACTTGCCAGGATCTTGTTTCTTTTGAGGTAGAGTTCTCTGAATCCAAGTATCTAGTTCACTAATGAGCAAGGGAGGTTCACTTTCCCAAGTCTCATTACCAAACAGCTTGGCGTTCAGTTTCATGATAGCTCCTAAGTATTGAGCAACTTGCTCTTCAGTCATATCTTCATTCTCTTCAGAGGATGAATATTCTTCAGAGCTCATGAATGGCAGAAGGAGATTTAAAGGGATCTCTATGGTCTCTAGATGAGCCTCAGATTCCTCTGGATCCTTAATAGGAAACTCCTTCTTGCTTGAGGGACATCCCAAGAGGTCTTCCTCACTAGGATTTTCGTCCCCCTCCTCCCTTGTGTATTCGGCCTCTTTGATCACATCAATGGCCTTGCACTCTCCTTTTGGATTCTCTTCTGTATTGCTTGGGAGAATACTGGGAGGAGTTTCAATAACTTTCTTACTCAGCTGGCCCACTTGTGCCTCCAGATTTCTTATAGAGGATCTTGTTTCATTCATGAAACTAAAAGTGGCCTTTGACAGATCAGAGACTATATTGGCTAAATTAGAATTGTTTTGTTCAGAATTCTCTGTCTGTTGCTGAGAAGATGATGGATATGGCTTGCTATTATTCAGCCTGTTGCGTCCACCATTGTTAAAGCCTTGTTGAGGCTTTTGCTGATCCTTCCAGGAGAAATTTGGATGATTTCTCCATGATGAGTTATAGGTGTTTCCATAAGGTTCACCTAAGTAATTAACCTCTGCCATGGCAGGGTTCTCAGGATCATAAGCTTCTTCAGAAGCTGCCTCTCTAGTACTGTTGGATGCATGTTGCAATCCATTCAGATTTTGAGAGATCATGTTGACCTGTTGAGTCAACACTTTGTTCTGAGCCAGTATGGCATTCAGAGCATCAATTTCAAGAACTCCTTTCTTTTGAGGTACCCCATTGTTCACGGAATTCCTCTCAGAAGTATACATGAACTGGTTGTTTGCAACCATGTCAATGAGTTCTTGAGCCTCTTCAGGCGTTTTCTTCAGGTGAATAGATCCACCTGCAGAATGGTCCAATGACATTTTCGAAAATTCAGAGAGACCATAATAGAATATATCTAATATGGTCCATTCTGAAAACATGTCAGATGGACATCTTTTGGTCAGCTACTTGTATCTTTCCCAAGCTTCATAGAGGGATTCACCATCTTTTTGTTTGAAGGTTTGAACATCCACTCTCAGCTTGCTCATCTTTTGAGGAGGAAAGAATTTATCCAAAAAGGCAGTGACAAGCTTATCCCATGAGTCCAGGCTATCCTTGGGTTGTGAATCCAACCATACTCTAGCTCTGTCTCTTACAGCAAAAGGGAAAAGCATGAGTCTGTAGACTTCAGGATCAACTCCATTCGTCTTTACAGTCTCACAGATCTGCAAGAACTCAGTTAAAAACTGATAAGGATCTTCAGATGGAAGTCCATAAAACTTGCAGTTTTGTTGCATTAAAGCAACTAGTTGAGGTTTCAGCTCAAAGTTGTTGGCTCCAATGGCAGGAATGGAGATGCTTCTTCCATCAAACTTGGACGTTGGCTTTGTGAAGTCACCAAGCATTCTCCTTGCATTATTATTATTTTCGGCCATCTCCTTCTCTTGTTCTAATGTTTCTGAAAGGTTACCTTTAGAATAATTTAATTTAGCTTCTCTTAATTTTCTCTTCAGAGTCCTTTCAGGTTCTGGATCAATTTCAACAAGAGTGCCTTTATCCTTGTTCCTGCTCATATGAAAGAGAAGAAAACAAGAAAAGAAAAAGGAATCCTCTTTGTCACAGTATAGAGATTCCTTTATGTTAGTAGAAAAAGAAGGGAGTAGAAGAATGGAGAAGGAGGTTCGGATTTTAGATGAAGAGAGGTGAAGAGAAGTGTTAGTAATTAAATAATTAAATAGAAGAAGAAAAGAGAAGAGAGAATTCGAAAATAATTTTGAAAAAGAGGTTAGTAATTTTCGAAAATTAGAGATAAAATGTAATTAAAATTAAACATGAAATAATTAGTTAAATTAAAAAGAATTTTTGAAAAAGAGAGAGATATTTTCAAAAATAGAAGAGGGAAAAGTAGTTAGGTGGTTTTGAAAAAGATAAGAAACAAACAAAAAGTTAGTTAGTTGATTGAAAAAGATTTGAAATCAAATTTGAAAAAGATAAGAAGATAAGAAGTTAGATAAGATATTTTAAAATCAAATTTTGAAAAAGATAAAATTTTGAAAAGGATAAGATAAAAAGATAAGATAAAAGTTTTAAGAAAAAGATATTTTGAAAAAGATTTAATTTTTTAAAATGACTTAACTAACAAGAAACTACAAGATAAGATTCTAGAATTTAAAGATTAAACCTTTCTTAACAAGAAAGTAACAAACTTCAAATTTTTGAACCAATCACATTAATTGTTAGCTAATTTTCGAAAATATGATATAAAGATAAGAAAAAGATTTTTGAAAAATAATTTTTAAAATTTTCGAAAAATAAGAAAAAATGGAAAAGATATGATTTTTGAAAAAGATTTTGAAAAGATAAGATTTTTAAAATTGAAATTTTGACTTGACTTGTAAGAAACAACTAATTTTTAAAAATTTTTGACCAAGTCAACCCAAAATTTCGAAAATTTGGAGGGAAATAAGGAAAAGATATTTTTGATTTTTGAATTTTTAAAGAAAAACACAAAAATGACCCAAAACATGAAAATTTTGGATCAAGACACAAGATGCATGCAAGAATGCTATGAATGTCAAGATGAACACCAAGAACACTATGAAGATCATGATGAACATCAAGAACATAATTTTGAAAAATTTTTGATGTAAAGAAAACATGCAAGACACCAAACTTAGAAATTTTTAATGCATGAAAAATATGAATGCAAAAATGCACATGAAAAACAACAAACAACACAAAACAAGAAATCATCAAGATCAAACAAGAAGACTTATCAAGAACAACTTGAAGATCATGAAGAATACTATGAATGTATGGATTTTCGAAAAAATGCAAGAAAAATTTTAAAAGCATGCAATTGACACCAAACTTAAAAATTGACTCAAGACTCAAACAAGAAACACAAAATATTTTTTTATTTTTATTATTTTCTAATTTTTTTGGATTTTTATTAATTTTTTCGAAAATAATGTGAAGAAAAATGAAAATTTAAAGAAAAATTTTGAAAAAGATTTTTGAAAAGAAAATTACCTAATCTGAGCAACAAGATGAACCGTCAGTTGTCCATACTCGAACAATCCCCGGCAACGGCGCCAAAAACTTGGTGGACGAAATTGTGATCACTGTTCTTTTCAAGTTGTTTGTCTTTGTATGAAATCATTATTATGGCACTGGTTGAATTCACAACTCCGTTCAACTAACCAGCAAGTATACTGGGTCGTCCAAGTAATAAACCTTACGTGAGTAAGGGTCGAATCCACAGAGATTGTTGGTATGAAGCAAGCTATGGTCACCTTGTAGATCTCAGTCAGGCGGATTAAACATTATTTATGGGTTCGAAAATAGGAATAACAATAAAATAAGAAAATAAAAAGGGATAGAATACTTATGTAGATTCATTGGTGAGAATTTCAGATAAGTGTATGGAGGTGCTGTATGACTCACGGACGCCTGCCTTCCCACTGCTTCTACTCAATCCTTCTTACTCCTTTCCATGGCAAGCTGTGTATAGGGGTTCACCATCAGCGGTGGCTACTTTCAATCCTCTCGGGAAAATATCCTATGCGGCTGTCACTCGCACAGCTAATCATCTGGAGGCATCACCCATGGTTGATGGCTACATCCCATCCTCGCAGTGAAAACTAATGCTCACGCACTCTGTCACAGTCCGGCTAATCACTGGTTGGTTCCCGCGCCTACTGGAATAGAATCCCTTGATTCTTTTGCGTCTGTCACTAACGCACAGCACTTGCAAGTTTGAAGCACGTCACAGTCATTCATTACCGGAATCCTACTCGGAATACCACAGACAAGGTTAGACTTTCCGGATTCCCAGGATCCTACTCGGAATACCACAGACAAGGTGAGACTTTCCGGATCCTCATAAATGCCGCCATCTATCTAGCTTATACCACAAAGATTCTGTTGGGGAATCTAAGAGATACACATTCAAGCTCTGTTGCATGTAGAACGGAAGTGGTTGTCAATCACGCGCGTTCATAAGTGAGAATGATAATGAGGGTTATCTAACTCATCACATTCATCATGTTCTTGGGTACGAATGAATATCTTGGAATAAGAATAAGAGAGATTTGAATAAAAGATAATAGAATTGCATTAATACTTGAGGTACAGCAGAGCTCCACACCCTTAATCTATGGTGTGCAGAAACTCCACCGTTGAAAATACATAAGTGAAAGAGGTTCAGGCATGGCCGAATGGCCAGCCCCCTAAAACGTGATCAATAGTCTCTTAGGATGAAGAATAAAACAAAACTGAGACCAAAGATGTCTAATACATTAGTAAATCATCCTATTTATAATAAACTAGCTCCTAGGGTTTACATGAGTAAGTAATTGATGCATAAATCCACTTCCGGGGCCCACTTGGTGTATGCTTGGGCTGAGCTTGATCAATCCACGAGCTGAGGCTTCTCTTGGAGTTGAACTTCGAGTTATGACGTGTTTTGGGCGTTCAACTCCGGATCATGACGTTTTTCTGGCGTTTAACTCCAGACAGCAGCATGTACTTGGCGTTCAACGCCAAGTTACGTCGTCATTCTTCGAATAAAGTATGGACTATTATATATTGCTGGAAAGCCCTGGATGTCTACTTTCCAACGCCGTTGAGAGCGCGCCAATTGGAGTTCTGTAGCTCCAGAAAATCCATTTCGAGTGCAGGGAGGTCAGAATCCAACAGCATCAGCAGTCCTTTTGTCAGCCTTTTTCAGAGTTTTGCTCAAATCCCTCAATTTCAGTCAGAATTTACCTGAAATCACAGAAAAACACACAAACTCATAGTAAAGTCCAGAAATGTGAATTTAACATAAAAACTAATGAAAACATCCCTAAAGGTAGCTCAATCTTACTAAAAACTATCTAAAAACAATGCCAAAAAGCGTATAAATTATCCGCTCATCAAGGGGCGTTTGGAGCGTTAGTGACAAAGGTAAGTGTCACTAACGCTCTCGAAGCTTAGACATGCCCACGTTAAGAGTCACATTAGTTATACAAACGTGAACTCTAACGTAGGGAAAGGGGGGCACAAGGCAACGTTATTGGAAAAGGTGATTCCCAATAACGTTCGCGAAGGACCAAGAAGCAATGTTAGTCATCACGTTAGTGCCACTAACGTTGAAGTTAACATTGATCATTTTTGGGTTGGAACGTTAGTGGAAAAGGTGATTGTCACTAACATTCCCGAACCTACATCCTCACTTAACGTTAACGCCACTAACGTCCTAACTAATGCACATGCCTAATTCACACTTTTTCTGCAAACAAAGCTGAGCCCACTGAAGATGGTAACTGCTTCAACTCAAGATCAAAAGCCCATATCTAAGACTTGGAGAACTCACTAGAAGATCAAGAAGAGTGGTATATATAGGAGTAGCTTTGAACTATTAGAGAGCTTTTGCACTTTTGAGAACTACACTCTGTATATTTACTGCATGTACTATGTTCTACCCTTTTTCATTTCCATTTCTAGAGCTATGAACAACTAAACCACTTTCATTGGGTTAGAGAGCTCTGTTGTAATTTGATGGATCAATTATAGTTTTCATTCTTCTTCCTCTTTCTTTTCTCTTGATTTACTAGAAAGCTTTCGATCTTACTTTAATTGGTTAGTTGTCTTGGAAAAGAAACTCTCCATAATTGGATCTCCTTTGAGCCTTGGAAAAAGGATGAGGAGATCATGCTAGAAATACTTTCTCATGTTGGACTAAATTGGGGTCTGGGCAGATATAGTGACATGTAATCCTCCCAACACTTTGATTTGGAAATACATGTGGTATAATCAGTGACCACACTTCATCTCTTCCCATGAGCAATTAAATCAAGGAATTGGGCAATTGTTCAAGCTTAGAGAGATTGGATTTCCAAGGAATTGGGATCTAATCACTTAAGATTGCCAAGGAGATCAATGAATGCATTGATTGAGGAAGAGATGAGAATGAACTTGATCTGGAGAATGCAACATCTCCTAAGCCCAATGAATCCCCATCTCTAATCTTACCCATTCTCTTTACTTTCTGCCATCTATTTCCATGTTCATCTTCCCAATTTCCCATTTACAATTCTGCACTTTTATTTTCTGCAATTTTCTTTCCCGCCATTTAATTTCCTGCAAATCTCAACTACATTCTGTTTAGCTCAACTAGCACACTCTTCCAACTAAAGTTGCTTGACCAATCAATCCCTGTGGGATTCGACCTCACTCTATTGTGAGATTTTACTTGATGACAATTCGGTATACTTGCCAAAGGGAAATTTGTTGAGAGACAAGTTTTCGTGCATCAAGTTTATGGCGCCGTTGCCGGGGATTGATTTTGTATCAACAATGATTAAGTTAGAAGTTCACTAGATTGAGCATTTTTCTTTTGTTTGTTTATTTTATCTAGTCATTTACCTTCAGTTTATTTAGTTTTTCCTCACCCCCTCACCCCTCGTTGTTTTCTTTTTTCTTTGTTATTATCTACAATTCTGCTCACTAACCCACTAACTATTTGATAATTTGCACCACTCACACTAACAGCCACTCTAACAAGAATAATCACTTCGTTTACTTTCTTGTTGTGTGCTCTGTTAGTTGTATGACAGGGAGAAGAAGCGGAGCTTCAACTTCCTTTGATTCGGAACCTGAGAGGACCCTTCGTAGATTACAGAGGGAAGCAAGAGGGAAAAGTGTTGTTGGTGCTGAGGAAGAGGAAGAGTACTTTGAAACAAACATGGAGGAGAACTTGGAAAACAACCATGAAGGAGAAGCTCACAACCATGCCAGAGAAGGCCCTGTGAATCATGCTGGGCAAGAAAGGAGAGTTTTAGGCTCTTACATCAATCCAAACCCAAGAAATTATGGAAGTAGCATCCAGAAGCCAACCATACATGCCAATAACTTTGAATTGAAACCCCAGCTCATCACCCTTGTTCAGAATAATTTCTCATTTGGAGGAAGTGCCCAAGAAGACCCCAATCAACATCTAACCACCTTCCTAAGAATATGTGACACCGTGAAGTCTAATGGTGTTCATCCAGATGTATATAGATTGCTTTTGTACCCTTTCTCACTCAGGGACAAAGCATCTAAGTGGCTGGAGTCCTTCCCAAAGGAGAGCTTAACAAATTGGGAGGACGTGGTAAACAAGTTTTTGGCAATATTCTACCCCCCTCAAAGAATTAATAGGCTGAGAGCTGAGGTACAAACTTTCAGGCAACAAGATGATGAGACTCTCTATGAGGCATGGGAGAGGTTTAAAGACTTAACAAGAAGATGCCCACCAAACATGTTCAATGAATGGGTTCAACTACACATCTTCTATGAAGGTCTTTCTTATGAGTCAAAGAAGGCCGTAGACCATTCATCAGGGGGCTCTCTAAACAAGAAGAAAACTATTTAAGAAGCCATAGATGTCATTGAGACTGTCGCTGAGAATGACTACTTCTATGCTTTTGAAAGAAGCAATACTCGAGGAGTAATAGAGCTGAACCATATGGATGCATTGCTGGCTCAAAACAAGATGATCACCAAGCAGCTAGCATATCTCACCAAGAAGGTGGAAGAAAACCAAGTCGAAGTAGTCATCACTTCATCACTAGCTCAAAAAGGAGTGAATGTAGGAGAAGAAGGTGACTGGGAACAAGCCAACTATGTTGGAAACTCACCCAGACAGACCCATGATCCATACTCCAAAACTTATAATTCTGGTTAGAGAAATCACCCTAACTTTGGGTGGGGAAATCAGCAAGACCAAGGCCAAGACCAGAGATGCCATAACCACAATCCCAACAACAATGCAACTCACCAACATACCTCACAGAGATCCTATCAACACCCACCTAATCACCATTCTCAACCACTTAATCTCAACCCACCGTCACCAACCGAAGATAGACTTTCCAAAATTAAGACTCTACTTGAAAGCATATGTAAGGAAATTCAAGATAGTAAAGTTTTCCGGGAAGAAGTGCGATCCAATATGCAGAATCAAGATGCTGCCATCAAGAAACTTGAAACACAAATTGGCTACTTATTCAAGCATGCCCCTGGCCACAACATTCACAGCAACACTAATTCTATTCCAAGGAAGGAGTGTCAGGCTATCACCCTTAGAAATGGGAAGAAATTGAGAGAGACCCACAAGAAACCACCAGAGAAGAACTCAGATGAAGAAGAAAAGGGACAAGAGGAAACTCAAGTCTCCACTCCTATGTCACATCAAGAGAGAGAAGTGCTAAAACCATGCGTTTCAAAAGCCCCATAACCCCCAGCAATTAAAGAATAAGGGAGAGGACAACCAATTCTCAAGATTCTTGGAAATCTTCAAGAAACTACAAATCAACATACCCTTTGCTGAAGCAATAGAGCAAATGCCACTCTATGCCAAGTTCTTGAAGGAGTTGATGACCAAGAAGAGAAGTTGGAAGAACAATGAGACTGTGGTACTCACCGAAGAATGCAGTGCGATCATCCAGCACAAATTGCCCCAGAAATTGAAGGATCCCGGGAGCTTCTAAATCCCTTGTATCATAGGGGAAATCACAGTGGAGAAGGCTTTATGTGATCTAGGAGCTAGCATAAATCTGATGTCCTTAGCAATGATGAGGAAAATGAGGATTGAGAAGGCCAAACCAACAAGAATGGCCCTGCAACTAGCAGACCAATCATTCAAGTTTCCTCACGGAATAGTAGAAGATTTGTTGGTGAAGGTGGGAGACTTTATCTTTCCAACAGACTTCATAGTATTGGACATGGAGGAAGGAACTAAGACCTCTATCATCTTGGGAAGGCCATTCTTGGCCACTGCTGGAGCCATCATTGATGTCCAAAAGGGTGAGCTTGTCCTTAGACTGCATGAGGAGAAAATGATATTCAATATGTTTAAGGCCATGAGCTACCCACAAGACTCACTGGGAGAATGTATGAGGTTGGACTCAGTGGATACTGTGGTGCAAGAGACTCTTGAAGAAGAAAAATTTGAGAGGTTAACAGAAGAAGAGGAATCAGCATCAAGCGAAGAGGTTGCAACAGCTGAAATTCAAGTTCATGGCACACTAAAGGGGAAGGATAAAAGAAAAGAAGAACCCAAACTTGAATTAAAGGCACTACCGCCAACTCTTAAGTATGCATACTTAGGAGATAATGAAAGCTATCCAGTGATCATAAATTCAGCCCTTAGCCAAGAACAGGAGGAAGAGTTACTTCAAGTCTTACAAAAGCATAAGGATGCCATTGGATGGACACTTGCTAACTTAAAGGGAATCAGTTCGGCCATATGCATGCATAAGATACTATTGGTAGATGATGCCAAACCGTCCATTCAACCCCAAAGGAGGCTGAATCCAATTATGAAGGAATTGGTACAGAAGGAAATCATGAAGCTGTGGCAGGGAGGAGTAATCTACCCAATTTCGGATAGCCCATGGGTTAGTCCCGTCCAAGTGGTCCCCAAGAAAGGAGGAATCACTGTGGTACCCAATGAAAGGAATGAGCTGATCCCTACAAGAACTATCACAGAATGGAGGATGTGTATTGATTACAGAAAACTCAATGAAGCCACGCGAAAAGATCATTTCCCACTTCCCTTCATGAACCAGATGCTAGAAAGACTTGCAGGACACGCATACTATTGTTTTCTAGATGGTTGTTCAGGATATAACCAAATAGTGGTTGATCCAAGAGACCATGAGAAAACATCATTTACTTGCCCATATAGGGTATTTGCCTATAGGCGCATGCCATTTGGGCTATGTAATGCACCTGCAACTTTTTAACGCTGCATGCTTTCCATCTTCTCGGATATGATAGAGAAGTTCATTGAAGTTTTCATGGATGACTTTTCAGTTTTCAGAGACTCCTTTCCTAATTGCCTAAGTCATCTTGCCTTGGTATTAAAAGATGTCAAGAGACCAACTTGGTCTTAAATTGGAAAAAATGCCACTTTATGGTGACGGATGGAATAGTCCTTGGCCATAAAGTTTCTAACCAAGGTATTGAGGTAGATAGAGCTAAGGTGGAGCTAATTGAAAAATTACCTCCACCAAGTGATGTCAAGGCAATTAGGAGCTTTTTGGGGCATGCTGGCTTCTACAGAAGGTTTATTAAAGATTTTTCAAAGATAGCCAAGCCCTTAAGCAATCTCCTTATGAATGATACACCATTTATCTTTGATGAGAAGTGCATGCTTGCATTTGAGAACTTGAAAAAGAAGCTGTCCTCAGCTCCTATCATCACCCCACCTGATTGGAATCTGCCATTCAAACTAATGTGTGATGCATCTAATTTCGCAGTTGGGGCAGTGTTAGGACAGAGAAAAGAAAATTTGGTGCATGTCATATACTATGCTAGCAAGGTCCTTAATGACACTCAACGAAATTGTACCACTACCGAGAAGGAGTTGCTGGCAATAGTTTTTATATTTGACAAATTTAGATCATACCTTATTGGCTCTAAAGTTATTGTTTTCACTGATCACACAGCACTCAAATATCTATTTGCCAAACAGGAGTCAAAACCAAGACTAATCAGATGGATCTTATTGTTGCAGGAATTCAACATTGAGATTAGAGACAAAAAGGGTGTGGAAAATAAGGTAGCAGATCATCTATCCAAAATTCCTTGTGAGAAAGATGCTACACATGATACAAGTGTAAATGAGTTCTTCCCAGATGAGCAGTTAATGTTGGTTCACAAAGTACCCTGGTTTGCAGATATTGCCAATTTTAAAGCAGTCGGTGACCTACCCCCTGGGATCAACAAACATCAAAGAAGAAAACTCATCAATGATGCTAAGTATTTTATTTGGGATGAACCTTATCTCTTCAAGAAATGCTCAGATGGAATCCTTAGGAGGTGCATTTCAGAAGAAGAAGGATGAGAGGTCCTATGGAGTTGTCATAGCGCTAGTTATGGAGGTCATTTTGGAGGAGAAAGAACCGCAGCAAAGGTACTACAATGTGGGTTCTTCTGGCCCACTATCTTTAAGGATGCTAAGAAACTGGTGAGGAGCTGTAATGAGTGCCAAAGGGCTGGAAATCTGCCCAAGAGAAATGAGATGCCACAGCAATACATTCTAGAAGTTGAACTGTTCGATGTATGGGGGATCGACTTCATGGGACCATTCCCAACCTCATATTCGAACAAGTATATCTTGATGGCAGTGGACTATGTATCTAAATGGGTGGAGGCCGTGGCAACCCCAATAAATGACAACAAGGTAGTCATAAACATTCTTAGAAAGAATATCTTTACCAGATTTGGAGTCCCACGAGCCCTCATCAGTGACGGAGGGAGTCATTTCTGCAATAGACCATTGGAGACCCTACTCCTAAGATATGGGGTGAAGCATAAGGTTGCCACACCTTATCATCCCCAAACAAGTGGGCAAACTAAGATATCCAACAGAGAGTTAAAAAAGATCTTGGAAAAGACTGTGGGGGCATCAAGAAAGGACTGGGCGAAGAAGCTAGATGATGCTCTTTGGGCATACAGGACAGCCTTCAAAACAGCAATTGGGATGTCCCCATATCAACTGGTGTATGGAAAGGCCTGTCACTTACCATTAGAGCTGGAGCACAAAGCCTTTTGGGCTCTCAAGATACTAAACCTGGACAGCACCACTGCTAGTGAAAAGAGGATCTTGCAGCTGCAAGAACTGGAAGAGTTTAGGTCTCAAGCCTATGAAAATACCAAGATTTATAAGGAAAAAGCAAAAAGGAGACATGATCTCAACCTGGCACCAAGAAGTTTTGAAGAAGGACAACATTTGCTTCTCTACAACTCCAAACTGAAACTCTTCCCTGGAAAACTCAAATCAAGATGGTCCGGCCCCTTTCTAGTCACAAAAGTCTCACCTTATGGACACATAGAAATCATGGAAGAAAGCTCAAAGAGGACATTCACTGTGAATGGGCAAAGACTCAAACACTACTTGGGCAGCATGGGGAAGCCCCCAAACAGAAGTATAACCTCAACTAGAGAAGCAATCGTCGAGCTAGCGACGCTAAAAAAGCACTTTGTTGGGAGGCAACCCAACCTGAGGTAATTCTCTTTTCATGATTGCTCAATAAAAACTTCAAGTTGAGTTCTCTGTATTGTGAGGAGCTAAGTTTGGTGTTGCACACCAAAACATTTCAAGGGTGAATGTGGAACTCTAAGTTTGGTGTTCCACCAAAGACTCCAGCTGAAGAGTGCATTGCAACCCCTCAGTGATAAAGCATTGCTCTAACAACCAGAGAACTCACTTGACAAAGGTTTAACCTCTAATGCATAGTTTGTCTTTTTAAGCTTATAGTTGTTTTCTAAATAAAAGCACATGAGGTTTCTGCATGTATCTAAATTGCTGCATTAGGCAAGAAACTAAGTTTGGTGTTCACACACCAAATTAAGTTCAGAAATTCACAAGCATACATGCATGCTAACTATTTTCCAAGTGCTTGGAGAACAAGCAACTTCCAATAGTGTTATAGGAATTCAATCAATCTCAGGGAATAATCATACCTCATCATCCAAGGAAACAAACAAGGACGCAAAATGCTAGGATGATAATGCCAAGGAAGACATCATGAGGTTGTATTGAACTGTCTCGGAGTTGCAGTACTTTAATTGAAAAATGATTGAATATTGTTCTAGAAACCTGCATCTTCTGCTTGTTCCTCTTTATTCACATCGAAGTGTGCTAGTCTAGGCCCTAGCTTTCATTTTCATCTTGCTTATATGTATGCTTGCCCTTCTAAGTCAATTAAAAAGAAAATGTTATGAAAAGCAAGAGTGGAGTTATCTTGTGAAGCAAATTCTTAAGTTTGTGGTATGGTCATTGATCAGCTAAGTTGGTTCACCTACAAGGTATAGAGGCAACTATATGCTCTAAACCACATGCTTGAAACATATTCTATGAGACTAACCAAACAATAAGATCCCAATAAGAGAAGAGAAAAAAATAATAAGAGTTTGAAAAAGAAAGAAAAACAATAAGACATAATGCTAGGCACCAAGGGTATGAATATTAAGGCATGTGTCTGTGGTGTCCATGTGCAAGGGATATGCTTGGATGAATAAGCTCTTAGGGGTACCTTATCACTTGGTAATTTGGGTTAATTAATCCGGGATTATCAGCTGAAAGTCCAGTATCAAGAGTAACCCTTGCTACAAAGCACTTAGTGACCCAAAGAGGTGCTGGACACCAAGGTCTCAAGAAAGAAAAATGACAAACCATACGCCTGTGGTGTGTATGTATGGGGGAAAGAGACTTGAGTGAGTAAGCCCTTAGGGGTGTCTCAACACCTAGCACCTTGAACCAACTGGTTCGGGAGTGTTGGCTAAAAGCTTATCATAAAGAGTCGCCCTCTCACAAAGCACTTAGCCTAAAATGGAATACAATAAACCTTGGAAAAGAAGGAAGGATCAATAATAAGAAGTCTCAAAGGATGCAATCAAGCAAGTGTTCAAGGGCATGATAAAGGCCTGGAAGCTAGTGAAGGAATGAACATAAGTTGCTATGCATGAAATCCCATAAAACCAAGGACTTGACTTCCACAATAATGACTCATTTCTCTTGTCATTTCATTCATCATTCTCATGTTTCAGTACTTGCTTAGGGACAAGCAAGCTTTAAGTTTGGTGTTGTGATGCCAGGGCATCTAGGCCAGTTTCACTGACCTTTTCTTTACTGTTTTAGGGTAGTTTCATGTATTTTCTTAGTAAATATGCAAGTTTTGGATGAAAATACACTTACACCTTGATTCAAGCAAACATTGTGAATTTTACATGATTTCAAGAGGATTATACAAGGATTGAATGATAAATTGGATAATGCATGATCTCATAACTTGGATTAGAGCTTTGATGCACTTTATTTGCTTGATTTCAGGACAAAGAAAGCAATGAAGAACTACGTTAGTATCCACGTTAAACTAATTAATGTGACCACTAACGTGGAATGGGAATGAGCTTGCAACGTTAATGAGGAAAGTGATCGCCAATAACGTCTTCGAAGCCATCATAGCCCACGTTAATTGCCACGTTAACTACATTAACGTGGTAGTTAACGTGGAAGAAAAGGGAGCTCCAGCGTTAGTGGTAAAAGTGAATACCACTAACGCTCCAAATTGGCAATTGGCCATGTTAAGAGTCACGTTAACTCAGTTAACGTGAACTCTAATGTGGAATGGGAAGATAATGCCAATGTTAGTGACACTCACCTTTGTCACTAACGTTGGATTAAGCCAACATTGCCCACGTTAGTGGTCACGTTAAGACCACTAACGTAAGAGATAACGTGGAGCTAAGCATGATAAGCCAACGTTAGTGACACTCACCTTTGACACTAACGTTGGAGATGGCATTCACTACCATGTTAGTGGCTACGTTAATCTAATTAACGTGAGCTCAAACGTGGGAAGGAGGGGCGTTTGGAGCGTTAGTGACAAAGGTAAGTGTCACTAACGCTCTCGAAGCTTAGGCATGCCCACGTTAAGAGTCACATTAGTTATACTAACGTGAACTCTAACGTAGGGAAAGGGGGCACAAGGCAACATTATTGGAAAAGGTGATTCCCAATAACGTTCACGAAGGACCAAGAAGAAACGTTAGTGGTCACGTTAGTGCCACTAACGTTGAAGTTAACGTTGATCAATTTTGGGTTGGAACGTTAGTGGAAAAGGTGATTGTCACTAACGTTCCCGAACCCACATCCTCACTTAACGTTAACGCCACTAACGTCCTAACTAACGCCCATGCCTAATTCACACTTTTTCTGCAAACAAAGCTAAGCCCACTGAAGATGGTAACTGCTTCAACTCAAGATCAAAGGCCCATATCCAAGACTTGGAGAACTCACTAGAAGATCAAGATGAGTAGTGTATATAGGAGTAGCTTTGAACTATTAGAGAGCTTTTGCACTTTTGATAACTACACTCTGTATATTTACTGCATGTATTTTGTTCTACCCCTTTTCATTTCCATTTTCAGAGCTATGAATAACTAAACCCCTTTCATTGGGTTAGGGAGCTCTGTTGTAATTTGATGGATCAATTATAGTTTTCATTCTTCTTCCTCTTTCTTTTCTCTTGATTTACTAGAAAGCTTTCGATCTTACTTTAATTGGTTAGTTGTCTTGGAAAAGAAACTCTCCATAATTGGATCTCCTCTGAGCCTTGAAAAAGAGATGAGGAAATCATGCTAGAAATACTTTCTCATGTTGGACCAAATTGGGGTCTGGGCGGATATAGTGACATGTAATCCTCCCAACACTTTGATTTGGAAATACATGTGGTATAATCAGTGACCACACTTCATCTCTTCCCATGAGAAATTAAATCAAGGAATTGGGCAATTGTTCAAGCTTAGGGAGATTGGATTGCCAAGAAATTGGGATCTAATCACTTAAGATTGCCAAGGAGATCAATGAATGCATTGATTGAGGAAGAGATGAGAATAAACATGATCTAGAGAATGCAACATCTCCTAAGCCCAATGAATTCCCATCTCTGATCTTACCCATTCTCTTTACTTTCTGCTATCTATTTCCATGTTCATCTTCCCAATTTTCCATTTACGATTCTGCACTTTTATTTTCTGCAATTTACTTTCCCGCCATTTAATTTCCTGCAAATCTCAACTACATTCTGTTTAGCTCAACTAGCACACTCTTCCAACTAAAGTTGCTTGACCAAACAATCCCTGTGGGATTCGACCTCATTCTATTGTGAGTTTTTACTTGATGACAATTCGGTATACTTGCCAAAGGGAAATTTGTCGAGAGACAAGTTTTTGTGCATCATCAACAAAGTATCGAGTCTCAACCTGGAGCACGTGGTGGCTAGCCACTGCTTCTACCCAGGAAAACTCGTATCTCAGATAATTGGAAGTGCAACAATCACTTTATCAATACAATAACCATTCATATTCATACTTAGCCATCTAGCTCATAACATAGTCCACAACTAGCCATGATTCATTATCATATACATCCATTCCGACTCAAAACATATTCCACAAATAGTCATAATTCATTATCATATATAGCCATTCTGGCTCATAACAGAATAGCACTTCCACCATCCAACATCATAAAGCTCATAAAATCATCATTCATGCCATAAATCACTTTTCTTAAAGCACTTTTCTTTGAAAATAAAATTCACTTCATCTCAGTCTTAACTTCAAAATCCGCATTCTCAAATCACTTCTGGCTTATAAGCCATCTTTCTCATAAGAAATTTTCTCTTTCAAAACAAGCCACATTTCCATAATATCCTTCTAAAACTTCCAAATAATTCGGCAACTAGGCCAAATTAAAAATCTCTTATGAAAGCTCAAAAAACCAATCATCCCAAACCTGAATTTGGTAATAGAAATTTCTCACCAGAGTCTCAAGACTTTATGGAAGGACAACCTATCTCAATTTTTTAAAAATTCATTAAAACCTTAAAATCATAGATTCTTGGTTTAAGTAAATAAAAATAGAGTTTATTATAACTGAATCATATAAAGTCACAAGTCCCAACCCAATCTAAAGCCAATTCACTTGAAATGGAACTAGTTCATTTAAATCAAAACCACTTTCAGGTTCCTCCTTAAAACCAATTTTCTGACTTCTTCCAAAATGTCACAAATACAATTATTCAATGAAATAATACAATTTCTCAATTCCCAAGCCTTTCTAAATAACTTTATAAACAAAGTCTAAGGTTTTTATAGAAATTTCGACAGCACCTCCCCTAAAACTTGGACTTTGCCACCCTTTCTGGGTCCCAACCAAACCATTCCACAACCCCTTCCACAGGTTCAAAACCAAATCAATTTCAAATCAGACCGATTCCAAAAATTCATATCATTCTCATCTTTCAAGAAAATAAATTCAGATTAAACTTGATTTCAACAACTTTTTAAGAAACAATTTTAAAGAAGCACTTCGATAACAGTCTGCTTTACAAAATCGGATCATAATCCAGTCACACAAGCATTCATATTCATCCAAGACAACCAACATCACATAAGACTTATACAATCACTGAAGGCTACAATTTTACCACATAATATCCATATATAATAATTCCAGTATATAAAATATGCTTTTTCTGAAAAAGACCCCTACCTCAACTCGTCGAAACCATAACCCAAACGTGTCACAAAAACCTTCTCTCTCAACCCGAAATCACCGACAACCGCAATTTTAGCTCCAAGCCACTTTCACGGTAACCACAGCAACTCTAATCGCGACATATAACTACCGAAACTCAATCTTATAGCAATTAACGTCGCAAAACCTCAACGTAAGATAACAGAACAGTAACTAAAGGGCTTTCAAAATGAAAACGCTTACCAAAACTAAGAAAGAACGGCTGAATCAAGTAGCGCTAGCCCCGGTGGTGGTTCCGGCAACAACCGTGCTACACCCGATGACCAGAATGGCAGCAATAACGGTGCAGCAGCTTAGAACACTAAGCAGTGGTGACAGTTTTGGTATCTCTGATCGATGGCAGCGGTGCTGTCAGATTTCGGTACCCGTTATGTTCCCACGGCAGCCACAGTGGTGATTTTGGGTAGCTCTGGTGGCTGTGGAAAGCCTCAGAGTCAGCCTAACGACCAAGATTACGGCTCAGAATGAATCTAGAGGAAGGTTAGAGCAACAACGACAACAATTTCAGTAGCGGCAGTAGCACCTTCTCGAATTCCAGAAACTAGAAGTAGAGGCAGAACTGGCAAGCCCTTCTCTTCTAGGGGTGGCTTGGTGAGACGCGGCAGTAGTAGAGTACGACAACGGTGGCGATGTCTTCACTCCCTTCTCGACGACAGCGAGCTCGCAGCAATGGCTGGACGGCGACGGATCTAACAAGAACAGGACCCTCAGCAGTGCAGGAGGCGACGGAGCTGGCAGCAGTAGAGCGCGATGGCTCCCCTTCTTCCTCGCGTCATCTCTATTTCTCTTACCTGCGAGCTTGATGGCAGTTGCCATGGAAGCTCCTCATACGGTGGCGGTGAGCTTCCCTTCTTCTCTCCTCTGCCGCATGGCTTCTCCCCTCCTTGCTCGATTCTGGCCTTCCTCGTGATGACGACGAGCAGCAAACAGCTCGGTGGCGACGGCGAGGCCCACCTGCGCTAGCTCGTGTCTCTCTTCCTCCCCTTCTCCTCCATTCTCCCTGCTTCCCCCTTTCATTCTTTCTATTATTTTTCTGATGGGTTTGCTGAAGGCATGAATGGTTGCGACTGAGTGTGATGAGGGGGCTAGGGTTGGATTTCATTTTTAGAAAATTAGGATTTGGTTAGGGGTAGTTTAGGTAATTTTTAATAAGATTAGGGGGTACTAGAGTAATTGAAAATAAATTTTAATTCAACAAAATTACCTTTAAAGAAAATATTATTCAATCATAAATTATAAATTAATTTTCAAGAAAATGCTCTAATTCAATAATTAGAGATAATATAATTAATTTTCTTTATTCATAAGAATTAAAGTATTAAATTCTAAAATCTTAATTATTTCAAGTAAATCATAAAATCTTTATTATTTTACCATTACTAAACTTTATAATTTAAATATGAAAATTATCCAATAATTATGAAATTAGATAAAAATCCAAATTTAATTATCAATACTTGATTTAATCAGTCTTAATAAAATAATTTCTGAAATTAAAATCCTTAATGAATAAATAATTTGAAATTGACTCGTAATGAGATTTTCCAAAAGTTCTGGATCTTACATTCCACCCACCTTATAAAAATTTTCGTCCTCGGAAATTAAAGTAATACATAAGGTAACACATAGTCTTAGCACTCTACTTCTTTTCTTTTTTTTAATACCTTTTAGAAAAGTAAGAAACCTTAGCACATGTTTATTTATAAAAGTTCAAATACTGGATAACCATAAGATTTAAATATAGCAGTAAAGTATGGCGTAAGGCAGAATATGCCAGATAGGCTCGATGCAAAAGGTCATACGGTCTCAAGACTTTACAAAAATTTGAAGTAACAAAGTAGGGTGCAAATCAAGATAGGCGTTCACAAAGCAAAGCGATAGTTAATGTGGTAAAAGGCTACAAAAACAGGTTGCTATTAAAACAACAGAAATAACGTCCTCTCATAGATCTCCTACCCACTTCAGAACTTCATCCTCCCAACTCAATCAAACACTTTACAATCCCCATAGCCGATCATAAGCCTAACACCCGCAAACCCGTTCGCAAAGAACAAAACACCCACAACTCATAACGTGGCACACCTACCACTTTACCTTCCATATACATATATCACGTCATAAAGAACTAACTCATTGCATTACTACGTCTACAGGTCGTACGTGACATCAAAACAATTCTTGAGTCTACTCAGAAGGATACAAGATTTTAGAAAGGAGAGACAAATGTCAAAGATAATACTCATAGATTTGAAAGAATGTATGCAATTCCAAGTAAACAAAGATTCTCAAGCAATGAAGTTTTCTAGAAATAAATCAATTAACAACTTCAAAGATAACCCTTGGATCAAAGAAATTCAATAGGATCAATAAGAAGAAAAATCAGCGCATTAGTTTGAAACAAATTCAAACTGAGTCGAAGAAGTATGAGGTTTACAGAAAAGAATATCTCAAACCCAAGGCAAAGCTCACAGAACTCAACAGCACGATTAAAAATACTTCCGAATACTTTGTTCATAAAAGAATAAAAAAACTTGCAGAAAAATCACTTCGCAGTCTAAAAGAAAAGTTAAGCAACAAACATTCTTCAAGAGAGTAACAAAAGGATAAATGTGGCTTTACTTTAATACAATTTTATGTTGAAGTAGATTATGTAGAATTTTAGAACAAAATGCACACAGGTTTGGCTAAGAGCTAAAATATTTCCTCAAATATTTTAGAAGGATAGTTAGGTGCACAACTTAACCAAAAGTAGTTCATAAGACTCGGAAGAAAATCAAATGCTTGTTTAAAAATTCTCAAAGTTCATATTCAAACAAGTGTGTATAAAAATTATAGCAAGGAGGAAAGAGGAAGTTAAACTTTATTTAGAAAAGAAAATCCGAGGAAAAAATTTGCTTATAAATTGGTAAAGGAAATAAGTAGTGCGTTACAAACGAGCAGGTTTCTACTAATTAAGAAAGCTTTTCAAAACTTTATTTAAAATAGTGCATGCCAACTTTAAAACAACTTTGTCAAAAATTGAACAATGGTTTCAATTACAATCAAGAAACAGAAAAATTTGCCTTACAATATCCTTAAAGAGAAATCAAAACATCTTTAAAAAGTTCAAAACGAAATTTTGAGAGTATACTTGAAATCACCACCTCACAAGAACATTCAAGAAGATTAGGACGTACTAAAAGGGAATCAACTCATCAATAGCAATTCTCGAGAAAGAATCTTCGACTAAGAACTCTAGCAAAAATAATGAGAGGACACACGATGCATGAAATTAAAACAAATCAAGCTAACTCATATAACGATGAGATTCACAAGAGAAGGGAAGCTGAGATTGATAGTAGTGCTCACAAGAGGTAGAAGAATGATTAAAAAAACATAATCAAGTATGACATTCATAGAGATGAAAAGCTCAAGAAAGAACAAGTTCGTTCATAAGAGGAAAGCTATGAGTCCAACATTTTCAAAAGAACAACAATGGCTTAAACAATGTAGCATGCTAAACCAAACTCAAATAAAAATAATTAAGTGAAGTTTACCAAACGAAAATCAACCGAGATGAAAGCGAAAGATCCTTTCTTTCCAGAATTTTGAAAAATACCTAAATCAATAATCAAATAAAGATATGCATTGGAGCTGTAGTAAAATTATTAGAAAGTCAAATTGTATTTAAAGTAACTGCAATCCCGTAAACCAGCAAAAGTATAGGCAAGGTATTAGAAATAAATAATTGTTAAACTGTATAAGGAATTTTTCCAAGTTTTATATAGATAAGTGTATATCGAATCAACAGCAATTTTATAGAAATTTCAAAATTGGTTGTAATTACTATTAAATAAGAGAAAAATTGAATCACAAATTCTCTAAGGATGGACTCGGAATAAGGACTTGAAAGGCACAACGCATTAAGACAAGTCCAAAGCTGTATCAAAGAATACGTGAATCAAGAAGAAGAATTTAAATAGAGGAAGATAGATACAACAAGGATTTTGAATAAGCATATGCAATTAAGATCAAACAAGAATGCATATGAATAGAGGAATAGGGTTGAAAAATCAAACTACTTTTCAGAAGGATTAGAAAACAAGAACTTCAAGTTAGGCTATGAAAGAACAAATCGACTCGAACAGAATTCAAGACACATAACTGAATAACCTCGAGAAATAGTTTCTAACGTTCCCAAAACCCGTAATTCACTTTACCCAAAACTCGTATATCATCTATGATAACCCATTAATGCGTTCATATACATAGTTCACTAGTATTAAGCCGGCCAAACTTAATACCAAGAAGTATGCAATGCAAGACTAACAGCGTTAAGCAATAGACCGTCATTTGCATAAAGCTCTAATTGTCGTCATTCGACAAGACTATTGCATGACAGACACTCAGAGTATGCAACTAAAGCATAGTCAGTCCATTTCTCAAGCTCTACAGGAAAGACTGCTCTGATACCATAATGTAATACCCTAACTATCGAAAAGTCATGCTTCCGGCTGTGCCACTCTGATAGCTCGGGTATTACGACGACTCTTATACTATTTAATACTAAAATATGATCCTGTTTAAAACTTTAAACAATAATACTGCTCCAAAATACTTTTGTTAGGTAACATACATCCATACATACCATACAACTTACAAAACTCACAAAGAGTACATACATATGTATATATATTAAATAATTTTACAAGCATTAACTAATAAAATTCCTATCCCTCTTACAGAATGTATAAAGATAAAGGAAAGGGAACAATAAATAATAACTAAAGCAATACAAAATATTACGAACAACTAGATAAACTCTTCGTGACTTCTGCGTCCATATCTTGAACAGGGAAATTTGTAGGGGGTGAGAATACCATCCTCGAAAGGGTTCTCAGTAGAGGGTTTCTGAGAATTACTATAATAGGAAACATGAAGGTAAAACCGTTACAGTGATTAAAAACCGCCTTATCTATCTTTTCAAAAACAAAGGTTTACTATAAAGAAAAAAGTATCTGAAATTTTTTCTGAAAGAGGAAACTATTCATTTCTTAGAAATTCAAAGCCTTTCAAAAAGTTCATCTATGTTGAACCAGATTAGTTTTTTATACTTTTCTAAACCAGAAACATCAACCAAACGTGGCCTTCGGCCCCCCTCATGATCAACCACGGCCCTAGGCTCAAATAGTCCAAACAACAGCCAATCCACCACAATCCAACAGAATTTCAGTCGCAATCACAAATAGGAAAACTCAAGCACAGACAAGCAGTTACATCAAGTTGAACAATTAACAGTTACACACAATTAATCACATAGGCAAACCAAGTACAATATGCACACCCAAACGATGTCACATAGATGCATATGATGAATGCCTATCCTAGTGGCTGATGAGTCTCATCTGTCGATTATAAAGCCAACTCAATAAGTCATGGTAGCTAACCATTAGACTGTCCCTCTGTCATGCATCCCCAACTTGAGTTATTCACAGTCATAATCATAATTCACATCCAACACCCTCACTGGTGTATATTCACGGGGGCGAGCTCATCTGGAACTTTCATAGTGTCCGGCCACACTTACGACATAGGGTCAGCAAAATATCGAGTCTCAACCTGGAGCACGTGGTGGCTAGCCACTGATTCTACCCAGGAAAACTCGTATCTCAGATAATTAGAAGTGCAACAATCACTTTATCAATTAAATAACTATTCATATTCATACTCAGCCACCCAGCTCATAACATAGTCCACAACCAGCCATGATTCATTATCATATACAGCCATTCCGCCTCAAAACATATTCCACAAACAGTCATAATTCATTATCTTATACAGCCATTCCGGCTTATAACATAATAGCACTTCCACCATCCAACATCATAAAACTCATAAAAGCATCATTCAAGCCATAAATCACTTTTCTCAAAGCACTTTTCTTTGAAAATCAAATGTAATTCATCTCAGTCTTAACTTCAAAATCCGCATTCTCAAATCACTTCTAGCTTATAAGCCATCTTTCTCAAAAGAAAATTTCTCTTTCAAAACAAGCCACATTTCCATAACATCCTTCTAAAACTTCCAAACAATTCGGCAACTAGGCCAAATTAAAAAATCTCTTATCAAAGCTCTAAAAATCAACCATCCCAAAACTGAATTTGGTAATAGAAATTTCTCACCAGAGTCTCAAGACTTTAGGGAAGGACAACCTATCTTAATTTCTTAAAAATTCATTGAAACTTTTAAAATCATAGATTCTTGGTTTAAGTGAATAAAAACAGAGTTTATTATAAAACCGGATCATATAAAGTCACAAGTCCCAACCCAATCCAAAGCCAATACACTTGAAACGGAACCGATTCATTTAAATCAAAACCACTTTCAGGTTCCTCCATAAAACCAATTCTCTGACTTCTTCTAAAATGACACAAACGCAATTATTCAATCAAGAATCCAATTTACTTCAAAATCACTAAAAGCTCCTTTGAATGAAATCCTTAAGTCTAACTAAAAGCATAAGCCCTTTTTATATTAAAAATCAATATTAAAACATAGAACTTTTCTTCAGTGATTCAAAATGGTAAAGTAATTCCTTTCTAAGTAAATCGAACTCAAGACATATAGTTTTCTCAAATAAATGAAACTCGAAAACATAACTATTTTCTTATTAAATCAAATAATACAATATCTCAAATCCCAAGCCTTTCTAAATAACTTTACAAACAAAGTCTAAGGTTTTTATAGAAATTTCGGCAGCACATCCCCTAAAACTTGGACTTTGCCACCTTTTCTGGGACCCAACCAAACCATTCCACAACCCCTTCCACGGGTTCAAAACCAAATCAATTTCAAATCAGACCGATTCCAAAAATTCATATCATTTTCATCTTTCAAGAAAACAAATTCGGACTCAATTCTGTTACAACAGATTAAACTTGATTTCAACAACCTTTTAAGAAATAAATTTAAAGAAGCACTTCAATAACAGTCTGCTTTACAAAACCGAATAATAATCCAGTCACACAAGCATTCATATTCATCCAAGACAACCAACATCACATAAGACTTATACAATCACTCAAAGCTACAATTTTATCACATAATATCCATATATAATAATTCCAGTATATAAAATATGCTTTTTTCTGATAAGGTCCCTACCTCAACTCATCGAAACCATAACCCAAATATGGCACAGGAACCTTCTCTCTCAACCCAAAATCACCGACAACTGCAACCTTAGCTCCAAGCCACTTTTGCGGTAACCACAACAACTCTAATCACAACATATAACAACTAAAACTCAGTCTTATAGCAAATAACACCACAAAACCTCAGCGTAAGATAACAGAATAGTAACTAAAGGACTTTCAAAATGAAAACGCTTATCGAAACTAAGAAAGAACGGCTGAATCAAGCAGCGGTAGCCCCGTCTGTGGTTCCAACAACAACCATGCTACACCCGATGACCAGAACTGCAGCAATAACGATGCAGTAGCTCATAACAGTAAGCAGCGGTGGTAGTTTTGGTATCTCTGATTGATGGCAGTGGTGCTATCAGAATCTAGTACCCGTTCTGTTCCCACGGCAGCCACAGTGGTGGTTCTAGGCAGCTCTGGTGGCAGTGGAAAGCCTCAGAGTCAGCCTAACGATGATGATTGCGGCTCAGAATGGATCTAGAGCAAGGTTAGAGCAACAACAACAATAGTTCCAACAGTAGCGTTGACGTCTTCTCATATTCCAGAAACTAGAAGTAGAGGCAGAACTAGCGAGCCCTCCTGTTCTAGCGGCGGCTTGGTGAGACGTGGCAGCAGTAGAGTGCAACAACGGTGGCAATGGCTTCACTCCCTTCTCGACGGCAGCGAGCTCACAGCAATGCTTGGATGGCGATGGATCTGAGAAGAACAGGACCCTCGGCAGCGCAGCAGCCGATGCAGCTGGCAGCGGCAGAGCGCGATGGCTCCCCTTTTTCCTCGCGTCGTCTCTGTTTCTCTCACCTGCGAGCTTGACGGCAGTGGCCATGAAAGCTCCTCCTACAGCGGTGGTGAGCTTTCTTTCTTCTCTCTTCTACCGCGTGGGTTCTCCCCCTTGCTCGGTTCTGGCCTTCCTCGTGATAGCGACGAGCGGCGAGCAGCTCGGCGGTAACAGCGAGGCCCACCGGCGCTAGCTCGTTTCTCTCCTCCTCCCCTTCTCCTCCATTCTCTCTGCTTCCCTCTGCTTCCCCCTTTCTTTCTTTCTTTTATTTTTTTGATGGGTTTGATGAAGGGATGAAGGGTTGCGGCTGAGTGTGGTGAGGGGGCTAGGGTGGGATTTCATTTTTAGAAATTTAAGATTTAGTTAGGGGTAGCTTAGGTAATTTTTAATAAGATTAGGGGGTAATAAAGTAATTGAAAACAAATTTTAATTCAACAAAATTACCTATAAAAAAATATTATTTAATCATAAATTACAAATTAATTTTCAAGAAAATGCTCTAATTCAATAATTAGAGATAATATAATTAATTTTCTTTATTCATAAGAATTAAAGTATTAAATTCTAAAATCTTAATTATGTCATGTAAATCATAAAATCTTTATTATTTTACCATTACTAAACTTTATAATTTAAATATGGAAATTATCCAATAATTATGAAATTAGATAAAAATCCAAATTTAATTATCAACACTTGATTTAATCAGTCTTAATAAATAATTTCTGAAATTAAAATCCTTAATGAATAAATAATTTGAAATTGACTCGTAATGAGATTTTCTAAAAGTTTTGGGTTTTACAGATTTCCTTTAGGCTTTAATTATGATTGTAATTTGGATGATGTGATGATTGCACTAAGTTTGATTTCCTGTACACTTGCTATTTTTGTTTGATTGAAATTAGGAATTAAACCTAGGATTTTTGACCTTTTCCATCCAATCACACTATATATACATATATAGAATAAATGCTAGTCAATTTAATGAAATTTGCGAGAAACTTACTTTTTATATATGGCATTGAAATTCGAATTGAATTGAGTTGAAATTTTTCATTAAAACTTGTATGAATTATAGATTGTGGAATATGGTTTTTGAGTTAAAAAACATACAACTTGTGAGTTTTTGGGCCTTATTGTGTAGTTACATCATTTGACCACTTATTTCATTCTTGTGTGTTACTCTTCTCTATGATTGCATTTCTGGGTTTATTTAATTCTATATCCATTGTTTAATGTATAATTATGCATTTATGTGATTGAGGCCATCACTTTATTATAGCTCACTTAACCAAAATAGCCTACCATTTCATTTACCTTTTTTGCCACTTTGAGCCTTTTTAATCCTCTTTTGTTCTTTATATTGCCATATCACTAACCTTAAGCGGAATACAATTAATCTTTCTATTTGAATCTTTGGTTAGCTTAGGATAGTGAGTGTGTGTGTCAACTAAGTGTGAAAAAAATTTGGGAACTTTGGTTGATGAAAATATGTTTTATGCCTATTGAGAAATATTAGGAATTTGGGTATACACTCATACAATATTATAGAAATCATATGCATTGATGTGTTGGTGTATGTAACACCCTAATATTCAAATTTTTATGCTCGAGTCATAAGTCAATGAAAATAAGGTGGTACGACTCCCAAGGTGGATTTTTAATACATAGTTATAATTATAATTGAAAGGAGTATTAATCGAGAAGTCTGAAAAGAGTAAAAATAAAATCGCAAAGTCGTATCACTCATGCATCAACAACTAAAAGATTAAGCATAAAGTTGAAAGCGATATACAGATATAGGCATTAAAGAGAATAAGAGAAGGATAGTATATAGATATATAACATAATTAAATAGCCACTAGCCATGACCTGCAAAGTTTAAGCCGGCTAGGGTATAGTATAACAGTAGTAGACAACAGTATCTCCTAATCTCTCCCAAAAGAAACATAAAAACCTCTATAGGCAAGTTCAAAAGAGTTCAATACATAATATAGGCTTTTCAAAGTAAAGATGGAGAGATTCTAAGCAAAGTATAAAGTAGAGAATATAAAGATCTTCGCCTTCTCTCAGATGAACCACAACCCACTTTTGAGCACTTGGACCTGTATTTGAAAAATAAGAGATATATACGGAATGAGAACCCCTGACACATGAGTTCCCAGTACGGTAAAAGTGCCAAATAAATACAATGCATTGTAATAAAAACTCACTAAGCATCCTAAACTTCCTTTCACCAAATATTCATCCTATGTTCTCGCTAACCCATAAATAGGCAACTATCATAAGGGAATGCTAAATCTAATTCCTCTTCCTCATGCTTCCCAACTATTTAACTCTCCAGCAAATCAGAATCAGAATCATAAGCCAAACCCATCACCAGTTATTCTATCTCAGCAATTCTATATCAATACTTTGTATCTTCACCTGGAGCATGTGAAATCACTCCACTACGTCTATCCAGGGAAATCAAATTATCTCATTTTCTACCTGGAGCAGTGAAATCACTCCACTACGTCTGCCCAGGAAACTCAAATTACCTCGTTCAATAATCATCATTTTAAATTAATCATATCATTACTCTATCTCAACAAGAACAGCCCTCAGTGTCAACCGACACCAGCACGAGAGACCTCTCAGTTGTGCAAGCACAAGCAATACAGACAAGTAATACACAATTAAGGTACAAGTAGAGCAAGTAGCATTTAATCAAGTAACATAGCATATATGTACAATTTAGCAATCCAAAACAAATAGGCAAACCCAAACAAGTCAAATATATGCAAATGATGTATGCATGCCGTATGGCTGATGATATCATCTGTGGGTTATCAAGCCAACCCAACGTGTCCGGTAGCTAACCCGGGCACATTCTCTCTGTTGCGCCTTATTACCATTAGAGAGAATCCGTGCCCTGTCAACATTAGAGGGTATCGGTGCCCTGTCACCATTAGAGGGTATCGGTGCCCTGTCACCCTTACAACCAGAGAGAAAACACAAGCATACTCACATTCAATATTTTCCATCATTATTCATTTACCACATTCATTTATTTATCATATATGCATCTCTGGCATACTCGCCACATGTTAAAGCTTTCTCAATCAATCATAATCATTTAATCATTAATCATTAATCATATACATATACATACTCAGCCATAATTCAATCCTTATCACAGCCATCCGACTCATAACATACACAGCACCTTCACGATCAACCTCAGCAACTCACACAATCATTATTACTCATCATTCATCATTGATTCTCACTTTAATTCATCCACAACTTACCACATGTCCTAGCTTCTTTTCATTACTAGTCATACTATAAAGATTTAAGACTAAAACGATGGAAATAGAGGCTTGGAGGTTTGAAATTCAGTTTTAAAATACAAAAAAAAATCATATTTGCTAAAAATAGGGTCACGCGTGTGCGTCGCCCATGCGCACGTGTGGTAAGCGGAAAAAGGGAGTGGCGTGTGAGCATCGCCCATGCGTACGCATGGAGGCCTTTTGTGCTCCGTTCACAAATCTGGCACAATACATCACAACTCTCTGGTTTTTCTACCGCGCAGCGGCATCAGCACAGTAATGCATACACGTCGGCCACGCACATGCATGTGGGGTAAATTATATGGGTCACGCGTGCGCGTCGGCCATGCGTACGCGTGGGCGTACGTTTCCTAAAAATTTTACTAAGTCTGAAAAGCTGCAGAATTTCATTTTCAAACCTCAAACTTTTGCCACACATAACTTCTTCTACAAAATTCCATTTTCAACTATTTCTAAACCGTTGGAAATATCGTTGAATGAACTTCCATAAAAATCCAATTTCAAAGAACTCCTAACTCCGAAGACCGAGTTACGGATCGCCGAAGTTGGTCAAAAATCAGTTTTTTTACCCAAAAACAGAAATCACCAATTTTTCCAATGTTCACAAGCCAAATTCATTTTCACTGATCCAAATGACTACAACTCAACCACATTCACATAATTACACTCAACCAAAACCAAACCTACCTCATCTACACAATTCAACTCAATTTCATCACTTTCCACTCCTAAATTCCTAATTTCTTATTATTCCACATTCCTCCCATTTATTCACACACTCAATATTCAATATCCATTCAATCTCATATGACATCACACAATACAGACATCACTTATATTCTTTACCTCTTTCTGGCCTCCAGCCCAAGAATCACGGCCTTCGGCCCAAATTCACAATGTAAATGCATATTCCACAAACCAATATTCATTATCCAATTCATCAAATTCTCAACACACCAAACATACAAATTCACACAATTCTCAACCCAATCATTAATTTACATTACATAACAACTATACATATTAGTACCAACCATTTACACAATCCAAACTTAATCCTAGGGTTATCTAGCCTAGGAATTCTCATCACACCGCACGGTACTTAAATAAAACTTAAACCGTACCTCTTGGAGCCAAACCAATTGAGCCTCTTCTTTGAAAGTCTCCACCAACCTTAGCTCCAAGCCTCACCAAAGCTCCTCAAGCAACACCAACCTCCCAATTGTGCACCAAAATCAACCAATACTCTAACATAACCAACTTCACACTTACAATCAACCTAGGGTTCATGAAAATGATAAATCACAAGGGTTAGAAGGTTTCTTACCTTAACCCACTATACTTTATGATGAATATCACCAAAGGCTCATACTAGAGCACCCCTAAATAACCAAAATCAGAAGATTTTCTCAAAACCCAAACCAAATTCAAATTTAAAGAGAAAAACGAAAACTAGGCAGAGGAAAGTGGAACACTCACCACAAAACTTAGATAGAATTTTAGAGGATGAGAAGAGCGATGCGTGGTCACAAACGGCTTGTCAATCGAAGTTCCGGATCAAAAGTTATGGTGAATTGAAGTTTGATGGAGTTAGGATTTTCTCTCTTCTTCCTCCATTCCCCATTTCAACGCTCCACACCCTTTCTTTAGGGTTAATGAGCTAAAATGCTCATATCTAATATTTATATATGTTGGGTCTTTGGCCCACTTGGGCCCGGTTCACTTGTTTTAGTCCGTTGGCCCAACTTTAGGCCAAAACCTTTAAGATTAGAGTTTCAAATCGTGTTTTAAATATTTCTAGCTTCACAAATTATAAATTCTTATTTCTTAAAACTATTAACTTCTAATTAATTTCTTAGTCACAGTACCGGACAGATCGCAGCCGGTACTGCCAGTCAAATTTCCAGTGCGCATTTTTATTTAGAAAACTATGTTTTCCGACTCAGAAAAATTCACTGAGTCCAAATATCATATTTAAATTATCAAATTCCGATTGCTAAATTTTCTAACCATATTCACTCCTATTTAATTTATTATTTAATTAATTATAGTTTGACCGGGTTTTACAGTGTATATATTATGTTCTTAAAAAAAGAGAGAGAAAAAGAAATAATAAAAAGGGGACAAAATTACCCCAATATAAAATTCAATAATAATCAATGCATATGTGATGGAATTGAATTTGATGCATGAGAGTATGTGTATGTAAAATTGAGATTATGGGTAGCTAAGCTTAATATTAGAAGTTTATAGGTTGTGTATGTGTTAGGTGAGAACTTAGGTTAATCAAATATTCAAATGCAGGCTCACTTAGCCATATATATACCCTTACCTTTACCCTTAGCCCCATTATAACCTTGAAAAGACCTCATGATTTTTGTATATGTACATTAAATACTTGTTGATTGGTTAGATGAAGAAAAAATTTTAGAAAGCATTATTAGAGGAGAATTGAGTGGATTGACCTTAAACACTTGAGCAACTAGAGTGCATATACACATCCGGTGAATGTTCAATTACTCAATTCCACATTTTCACCTATGATCATTGTTTATATTGCAAGTTTGTTAAATTCTTCTATATGACTCAATTGTTTATATTGCAAGTTTGTTAAATTCTTCTATATGACTCAATTCAATTGTGAATGTGATTTGGTTATGATTGCTTTAGCCCTTGATTGTGTATATATACTTTCTTGGAAATTGATTTACTTGGACTAAGTAAATACATATAGATAGTTAGATAGTATAAGGTAGAATAGTTACATGCATATAGATAGTTACGTTGAATAATTGTAGATTTCCCTTCTTGTCTTTCTTTGGCATAGCATGAGGACATGCTATTGTTTAAGAATAGAGATGTGATGAATCCACACTTTATGGTATTTATTTGCTCTAATTGGGTGGATTTTATTGACTTTTCTTGCGTTTATTCATTGAAATAACATAGTTTTATGATTTCTTTCTAAATTGTGCTTGAAAGTAAAGAAACATGTTTTTTAGGCCTTATAACTGTTAAATTTCATTCACTTTAATCCCATTCAATGCATTGATGTATTTGTTGAGTGATTTCAGGTTTCCAAGACAAAAGATTGGATCAAAGAAGTTAAGAAAAAAAGCATGCAAGATGAAGAATTCATGAAGAAATAAGGAGTTGGTGGAACTGAAGGCCACGCGTACGCACCCCACGCGTACGCGTGAAGGAGGATTTTGTCAGGTCACCCGTACGCGTAACCCATTCGTACGCATGACACCTGTCACGTGAGCTCATTAATTGCAATAGGCTAGAAGCAATTTTAGGGCTTTCCAAGCCCAATCCAACTCATTTCTGAATCTATTTCAAGCCAAATTAAAGAAGGATGGAGGGGGAGCGAATAGGTTTAGGTTTTTACATGTTTTAGGCTAGTTTTTCTAGAGAGAGAAGCTCCCTCTTCTCTCTAGAATTTAAGGTTTTTGGCTTAATTTCTCTTTAATTTTAGTCTTTGATTATTGTTTTAGTGTAGTTTCATTTATGTTTTCATACTCTCTTGTCTTGATCTTCTTAATTTCTTTTGTTATTTTCTCAATTTTGCCACTTTTAGTTTATGAACACTTGTCAATTTTGGTTTCATTAATGGAATTTTGATGTTTTTATATTTCTTTATGCTTGTTTGAGTTTTTATTATCATTCTTAGGCAATTGGTAGGATAGAATTTATTTTTATTGCAATTTACCTTGTTTTCCCTTTTATGCATGCTAGGTGTTTGATAAAATGTCTCTTATAGTTTTTGTATAGTTTTTCATAATCTTGGCTTGGAATTGGATAATTAGGTGACCTTGAGTCATAGATGTCTACTGTTAGAATAAGAATTTATTTTATTTAAATTAAAAATAAAAAATAATAAATTCAAAAATTTGTTGTTTACTAGATATTACTGAATTTTATTTTATTTTTCTACTTTAAATAAAAAAATATATTTTATAATTTAAAAATCAAAAATATTTTTTATTTTTTTATTCACAGAATAATGATACAGCTGGACCCTTGACTTTTTTGTTGTTAGAATTTTTTATTTTTCTACCGTTAGAATAAAAAATTTTTAGATTAAATATAAAAAAATAATAAAATTTACAAATTTATTGCTTACTAGATATTGCTGGATTTTTATTTTATTTTTCTATTCTATATACAAAAATAAATTTTATAATTTAAAAAATAAAAAATAAAAAATTTTATTTTTTAAAAAATTTTAAATTTTTCTAAAATTATTTTTTTTATTTTTTATTCACCGGATAATGCTACACTCGAACCGTTAAATTTTTTATTGCTGGACCTGTTCAAAAATTATGAATAAATTAATTTTAAAAATTTAAAATATTTTAATTTTTTATTGGATATTATTGTAATATTTTATTTTTCTGCTGTTAGAATAAAAAATTATTTTTTAGATAAAAAATAAAAAAATAAAAATTTACAAATTTGTTGTCTACTAGACATTACTGGATTTTATTTTATTTTTCTATTTTAAATAAAAAAATTAAATTTTATAATTAAAAAATAAAAAATAAAAAATTATTTTTTTAAATTTTAAATCTTTCTAAAAATATTTTTTATTTTTTATTTACCGTATAATGCTACACTGGTAACTTTGACTTTTTTGTTGCTCAACTTGTTCACAAATTAAGAATAAATTAATTTGAAAAAATTAAAAATTAAAATTTTTTATTTATTGAATATTCCTAGAATTTTTTATTTTTTTACTCTTAGAATAAAAATTTATTTTATTTAGATTAAAAATAAAAAAAATAAATTTACAAATTTGTTATTTACTAGATATTACTGGATTTTATTTTATTTTTCTATTTTAAATAAAAAATTAAATTTTATAATTTAAAAAATAAAAATAAAAATAGTTAATTTTTAAAAATTTTAATTTTTTTTTAAAAATATATTTTTATTTTTTTATTCACCAAATAATGATATACCCGAACCCTTGACTTTTTTGTTGTTCGACTTATTCACAAATTAAGAATAAATTAATTTTAAAAATTAAAAATTTTCTAATTTTTTTCTTTATTGGATATTGTTATAATTTTTTTTACTGCTAGAATAATTTTTTTAGATTAAATACAAAAAATAATAAATTTACAAATTTATTGTTTACTAGATATTGCTTGATTTTATTTTATTTTTCTATTTTATATAAAAAATTAAATTTTACAATTTACAAAATAAAAATAACAAATTTAATTTTTTAATTTTTAAATTTTTCTAAAAGAATTTTTTATTTTTTATTCGTCGGATAATACTACACCCGGACTGTTAACTTTTTTTGTTACTCGACTTATTCACAAATTAAGAATAAATTAATTTTAAAAATTTAAATTTTTTAATTTTTTTGTTTATTGGATATTATTGAAATTTTTTTTCTACTGTTGGAATAAATTTATTTTTTTTAGATTAAAAATTAAAAAATAATAAATTTACAAATTCGTTGTTTACTAGATATTGCTGGATTTTATTTTATTTTTCTACATAAAAAAATTTAAATTTAAAAATTTTAAAAATAAAAAATAAAAAAGTTAATTTTTTTTATAATTTTAAATTTTTCTAAAAATATTTTTTATTTTTTTATTCACCGAAAAATGATACACCCGGATCTTTGACTTTTTTGTTGTTGAACTTGTTCACAAAATAAGAATAAAGTAATTTTAAAAATTAAAATTTTTTTATTTTTTCTTTTTTTTAATATTGTTAGAATTTTTTCTTTTTCTACTATTAGAATAAAAATTTATTTTATTTAGATTTAAAATAAAAAAATAATAAATTTACAAATTTGTTGTTTACTAGATATTGCTGAATTTTATTTTATTTTTTTACTTTAAATAAAATAAATAAATTTTATAATTTATAAAACCAAAATTGAAAATTTTAATTTTTTAAAAATTTAAATTTTTCTAAAAATATTTTTTTATTTTTTATTTACCGGATAATGCTACCTTCGAACCGTTGACCTTTTTTGTTGTCGGACTTGTTCACAAATTAAGAATAAATTAATTTTAAGAATTTTTTATTTTTTTCTATTGGATTTTGTTAGAATTTTTTACTATTCTACTGTTAGAATCAAAATTTATATTTTAGATTTAAAAGAAAAAAATAATAAATTTAAAAATTCGTTGTTTACTAGATATTGCTGTATTTTATTTTATTTTTCTACTTTAAATAAAAAAATAAATTTATTATTTAAAAAATAAAAAATAAAAAAGTTAATTCTTTTAAAATTTTAAATTTTTTAAAAAATATTTTTTTATGTTTTTATTCACAAAATAATGCTACACCCGGACCTTTGACTTTTTTGTTGTTGGACTTGTCCACAAATTAAGAATAAATTAATTTTAAAAATTAAAAATTTTTAATATTTTGTTGTTTACTAGATATTGCTATATTTTATTTATTTTTCTATTTTATATAAAAAATTAAATTTTATAATTTAAAAAAGAAAAAAGAAAAAAATTATTTTCTATTCACCGGATAATGATAGACCCGGACCTTTTACGTTTTTGTTGTCGGACTTGTAAGACCCGAAATTTTTGAAAAGTTATTATGAACTAATTTTAAATTATATATATTTGTTTATAGATTAAGTTCATAAATCATTTTATTGAAGATAATTACAGGAAGTTTTGATTAATTGGATTTGAAATAAATTAAAGTTTTTATCCAAACTCTATAATTTTGAATTATCTTCCTATTTACAATTTAAAGTCTTGGAAATTCAAAAAAATAATGATGTTTGGCTATTTAAATTGTAATTTAATCTAATTTTACAATTATCGAATTATTTTCTATATTTAAATTATAAAATTAGTAGTTGTAAAATAATAAGATTTTTATATGATAATATTTTTATAAATAAATACTTTAGGTCTTGTTAATGAAGAAAATTAATTATATTATCTCTAGTTATTGAGTTAGAGTATTTTTTTAAAATCAATTTGTAATTTATGATTAAATAATCTTTTTTTTAAAGATAATTTTGTTGAATCAAAATTTGTTTCCAATTACTATATTATCCCCCTAATTTTATTAAAATTTACCTAAACTACCGCTAACCCTAAACCTAACCCAACACCCACACACACTCTCACCAAACCCTAGCCACCCCACAAACCCACACAACAGCAGCAACTATCAAAAAGAAAGAAAGAAAGAAAGAAAGGGATAGAGGGAAAGGAGTACCGCGGAAGGAGGGTGAAGGAGGAGAAGGGAAGGCGACGCATTGGGCATCACTACCACCGTCGCCGCCACTGCTGACAAAGAGATAGGAGATCCGAAAAAGAAAGAGAGAGAGAGAGAGAGAGAGAGAGAGAGAGACAGCACAGGAGAGAGGGTGACGACCAGCTTACCGCCACTGTGCTGCTCAGGGCCGTCACACCGTCGTCACAGGGATGAGGGGAGGCCGCCGCTGCTGTCTGTGGAGCCACCTCCGTTGCGGATCAGATCCGAGGAGAGAGAGAGGGCCTCGAAGGAGGAGGAAATTGCACCGCCCAGTCGCCGCCCGTGGGCAGTTGTTGCCGGTTTGCACACCGCCGTTGTGCTCCTCGCTGCCATGTCCCGTCAGCGCCACTACTGATGTACATTCCAGTCACCATCAGAAGCCACTGTTGGGATCGCGAACGGAGGGAGAAGAAGCTGTTTTCATTACAGCCGCTGCCGGAGGAGAAACCAATCGCGCCACCACGTCTCTGTTGCTGAAAAACTCTGCCATTGCCATCACCGGAGTTTTTGCTCGTCGCTCTCGCTTGAGGTTATGGTCGGAGCTACTGCCGAGTCGATTTGGAGTTGCGACTGCGTCGTTTTGTGATTTTAGTAAGTAGTTATGTTTTGAAAAACCCTCGCATTATTATTCAGTTATGTATTATTAAGGTTTTCGCGACGTTAATGTTTTTAGGATTAATTTATCGGGGCTGCATGTTGTGAGTAAGGGATGTTCCTGCTGCTGTAGAAGTGAGCAAAGCTGTGGTTGAAGCTGCCGGTGATTTCAGGTTGAGAGAAAATGTTCAGTTGACACGTTTAGATTGTGGTTTCAACGTGTCGAGGTAGGGGCCTTTTCAGAAAACTACACTTTATGAATTAGAATTATTATATATGGATATTGATGTGAGAAAATGTATCTTTGAGTGATTATATAAGTCTAATGTATTATTGGTTGTCTTGGATGAATACGAATGCTTGTTTGGCTGGGTTATTGTTTGGTTTTGTGAAACGGACTGTTCTTGAAATGCTTCTTTAAAGTTATTTTGTAAAAGCTTTGAAATCGAGTTTATCTTGTTGGAAATTGATTTGAGTTTTAATTGGTGTTCTTGAAATCTGAAAATGATGCACTTTTGGAAAAAACTTGATTTTGAACTAATTTGGTTTTGATCCTGAAAAAGAGGGTTTCGGAATGGTTTGGTTGGGACCCGGAAAGGGTGGCAAAGTCCATGTTTTAGGAGAGGTGCTGCCGAAATTCCTATAAAATCCGAGATTTTATTTGAAGTGTTATTTGGAAAGTCATGAGTTCAATACTTGTACTATTTTACTTGAACTATTTACAAAGGTGATGAATTGTGTTTCAAAATAAATTATTGAAAAGAGAACTATGATTCAGCTTTGTTTCTTAAGAAAAGTATTTTACCTTTGGGTGCAAAACATTTAGAAGAAACATGTGTTTTTAAGCTATTTTAAAGGTGAAAAGGGTTTATGTCTTTGAAATTAACTTGAGGAGTTCTATTGGAGGAGTTTCAGTGGTTTTGAAAGAACTTGAATTTTGATTGATAAACCTTATTTTTACGACGTTTTGGAAAATGTTTAAAGTATCCTTTAAAGTTCTGGTTTAGAAAAACTAAAATGATTTCCGAGCCAATGGAAACATTTTAGAGTTTTAACATTGGGTTGAAATTGGTTTTAGTTTAAGTAAAAGAAAAGATTTTGAAAATGTGGTTAGAGTAATATATTACACGAGTCGGTTTGGCTTAAATTCTATTTTTATTTTTATTTATTCAAATCAAGAAAGTTAAGGTTTTACAGATTCTAAACGAATTTGAGAAATTGAGTTATATTATTCTCCCCTAAAGTCTTGAGACTCTGATGAGAAATTGTTGTTACAAAATCCTATTTTAGGATGGACAATTTTGAATATTTCAGAAGACATTTTTAATTTGCCATAGTTTTGGAAGTTTTGCATAGATGATGCCGAGGGTGGCTTTGTTTTGAAAAGGGAACCTACTTTGAGTAAAAGTGGCTTATGAGCTTGAAACTATTTGAGAAATGAGCATTTCAAAATTAAGACAAAGATGAACTTGATTGTTATTTTCAAAGAAAAGTGATTTGAGAAAAGTATTTTATGGCATGAAAGATGATTTAACTTGAGATGGATTGTGAAGGAAGTGTTGTGTATGTCATGAGCTGAATGGCTGTATTAGATAATGAATTATGGCTGGTTATGGACGATGTTATGAGCCGGATGGCTGTGATAAATATTGAGTAATGGCTGCATATGTACATGTACATGATTATTTATTGATAATGGGATTTGATGCACTTCCAAATATCTAATATACGAGTTTTTCTGGGTGAAAACAGTGGCTAGCCACCACGTGCTCCAGGTTAAGACTCGATACTCTGTTGACCCTATGTCATAAGTGTGGCCGGACATTGTAAAAGTTTCAGATGAGCTCGTCTCCGTGGATAAACACCAGTGTGGGTGTTGTGTGATTATGATTATGTTTGTGAATAACTCGAGTTGGGGATGCACGACAGAGGGACAGTCCAATGGTTAGCTACCAGGACTTGTCGGGTTGGCTTTATAACCGACAAATGAGACTCATCACCCACTAGGACAGGCATTCATCATATGCATCTATGTGACATTATTTGGGTGTGCATATTGTACTTAGTTTGCCTATGTGATTAATTGTGTTTAACTGTTAATTGTTCTACTTGATGTAATTGCTTGATCGTGTTTGAATCTTCTTACTTGTGTTTGTGACCGAAAAATTGGTTGGATTGCGGTGGATTGGCTGTTGTTTGGATTGTTTAGTCCTAGGGCCATGGTTGATTATAAGATGGGCCGAAGGCTGTGTTTGGTTTGTATTTTTGGTTTAGGAAAGTATGAAAAACTAAACTGGTTCAGCATAGACTTAATGAACCTATGCTTGGAACAGCTTGGTCATTCATGTTGTCTAGGAGAAGCTTTTAAAAAGGTTTTGAAATTTTGTAAGAGTTGTAAGTTTTTGGTTTTGAAAGGAAACATAAGGCAGTTATTAACCACTGTAACGGTTTTATTTTCACGTATCCTATTATAGTAATTCTCTAACCCCATAGTGAGAACCAGCGAGGACAATGTTCTCACTCCCCCTACAGGTCTTCTCTTTTTTAGGTTATAGGCAACGATGTTCAGAAGAACTTATATATTACTCTTCTGTTTAAAAGATGTTTTGTGTTGTATTAGTTACTTTTTCCCTTGCATTTATCTTTACAAGTTTGTTTAAGAGGGATAGGATCTTGATTATGTAATGTTTGTAAAATGAATAATATGTATATATATATGTATTCTTTGTAAGTATTATAATTTATATTGAAAGTATGGATGTATGTTTTGTAAAAGAAGTGTTAAGTTCAAACAGGCTCATAATTTTAGTATTAAATATTTTAAGAGTTGTCATAATACCCGAGCTATTAGAGTGGTGCAACCAGAAGCGTGACATTTTGATAGTTAGGGTGTTACATTATGGTATCAGAGCGGTCTTTCCTATAGAGCCTGAGAAATGGACCGAT